>NC_141914.1:25391121-25542846 GCF_057802395.1 Ceratotherium simum simum | reverse complement strand
TATGACACCCAGTTCAGAAACCCCCAAGTCCTTTAATGAGGTTTCTAGATCAGCATTCTCAACCCTAGCTGTACATTAGAATCACCTGGGAAGTTTAAAAAAATCTGGGCCCACTCCAGACCAATTAAGTAAGAATCCCTGAGGGGTGGGGCCCAGATCTTGGTATTTTTAAGAAGTTGTCCTGTCCAGGTGATTCTAAATATGCAGCCAGGTTGAGAACCACTGAGGTTCTCTTCCCCTCATCTCAGCATCCACCAGATCCACATTCCTATTAGCCCCAGAGTAGCTTCCATTTTGGAAAAACACAGGCTTTTTACGACATAAATAAAATTATTTGTGGCCCTTTATTTTTACCTACACCTGTTCTACCCACACTGATGCTCAATCTTGATTAATTCAGCAAACAGTATTATTGAGAACTTGCTTTGTGCAAGACATAACCACTCTGCTAGCTGCTGGGAATGTAAAGAGAAGGAAGAAAGAGTCCTGCCCTCATGCTGCTGGAGGAGCTACAGGAACACAAATAACTTCGATAGAATGCACTATGTATGTGCTAGAATACTAGTATAATATACAACAGTTATCAAGCTTTATGGAACTCTTATCATGCTCATGTACTATCCCACTGCATCCTCACAATGACTCTATAGGTTGGTTTTCTTATAATTTTTCAGAGGAAGGCAAGGCTTAGAGAGGTTGGGTAACATGCTCATGGACACCTAGCTAGTAAGAGGTATAGCTGGGATTTCGTCCCAGGAAGTCTTCCTCTCCTATCTGTACAGTTAACCTCTGTGCTCAAGGAGATGAGTGATCTTCACAACCCAATTTAAGAATTTATTTATTTTCAAATGCTGAGGCTGGTTCTTCCCAGGCAAAACAGTAAATTTTAAGCATTATTGCTACATACTCCAAAGAGTTTTCACTTGAAAACCATGCATAAAGAAGAACCTGATGCTTTTATTAAACCACAAAAGCAATATATCCATTGGATACATAGCTCTTGCCTTATTCCCAAGGTCAAGTGTAACAGTCACATGGTCAGATTACACTGGAGGGAAGATCTGTTGTATAACCAGTGGGGGCGGTTAGGCTGAATCAAGGAAAGTGAGAACTGGAGGGGAATTTAGGAATCAAGGCCCACCTGCCACACTAGACAGAAGGAACTAACGTCTAAAGAGAAAGAAAGGACTTCCAAAGACAGGCTGCTTGTTGGTGGTGGAACCGGGACTTGAATTCAGCCACTGCGTTTCCCCAGTTTGACTATTTCCGGCAAACTCTGCCATCTTCCCACTTGAAGCCCAAATAGATGATGCAATGGTGAGGAGAGAACAATGAGCAAGGGAAGAAACTGTTCCTGCTCTGCTTTCTGTTCCTAAGGCTGATGCAGATTTAAGCAAAGGCTTTGCTTTGGTTAGAACTGTTGGCACACCAGAGGGATGTAGCAGAATCTGGCTCCATGCTACAAACGTCACACCTGAAAATAAGCATATGGAAATGCTCTACTTCCATTAACTCCTATAAAATCCAAGCATAAGCCCTTAATTAATTTACCATGGAGGGTTAAATACCAACCAAATTCTTAATTTTGCTAATTGTCCTTTTTCTAAGACAATAGTTTGTTTTACCTGTAGTTCAAATATAGTTCATTAGACATACATCATAAGTGCCCAAGACGTGTATTGCCTCAGTCCTGAAGTTCTGCATTTCTTGGCCACTTGGGGGCAAGGCCTGCCCCCAACCTCCACCCCCACCCCCAGCTCTGGCGTGACTCTGCCCTCCCTTCCTCCAAGCCAGAGATGAGATAGATGCCTCCTCTGTAGGCCCAGACATTCAGCAGCAGACAGGGAGTGAGCTTCCCTGAAACCCTTGGATTCATTCCCTTTGAAGCCTCATGGGCTATGCCAGACTGAACGTCTAGCTGTGGTAGGAGCAGGAGAACAGCCAGTCCCAGCAGAGAGGGCTGAAGAGGCTAATCAAGCTTCTCTGACATAACTCATTTCTAGAACAGGATACTGTGGGGGTAGGCAGCCCACCTGCCTGGGGTGCTTTCACCCACTCAGCCGTCATGGTTAAGGTGGCCACCAAGCACAGCCAACCCCCAGTCACAAGCAGTCTTCAGGGACTTCCAGCCAGCTCCCAGCAGTCTTTCTGTTACCATGGATACTTGGCTCTTGGGACAGAAGTGGGCTTGCCCAAGGTCATGCCAGCACCCTGCTCCTAGGTGCTGCAGGTTTCCCAGCAGACAAGCTCTCCTCCTGCCAGACCCATCAATACTGAAGGATGAAGGGTGAGCATCCCTGCAGGGCTTCTCTGCCCCAGCCTCTTTCCTAGGTACTGTGTTTGCATTTTCCATGGTTCCCCGTCTTAGCTGGATAGCCGGCAATGGTGAGCATCATGAGGGCAAGCCATAGAGTGAAACCCTGAGTCCAGGTAAGGTGCTCAAACACAGAGAAAGGATCACAGTTCCCCTCTTCCCTAATAAGGCCTTTAAAAGGGGAGGCCATGGCCTAGAACGCCACTTCTCAAACTTTAATGTGCACATGATTTACCTGGAGATTTTGTTAACATGCAGATTCAGATTCATAAGTCTGGGATGAGGCCTGGTATTCTGCATTTCTAATCAGCTCTCAGGTGATGCCAGTGCTGTTGGTCCAGGGCCCACACTTTGAGTAGCAAGGTCCTAGATCAGTGGTCCTACATTAGTGGTGCATCAGAATCACCTGGAGGGCTTTGAAACACCGATTATTGGGCCTGACCCTAAGAGATTCTGATGTGGCAGAGTCTAGGGATGGGCCCTTGAACTTGCATTTCTTACAAGTTCTCAGGTAATGCTGATGCTGCTGGTCTGGGAACTACATTTGGGGGTCACTGTCCGAGGGCACGCCATAGATATCAGCTGCTGTGATTTAACCATCATGAGGAAAAGCAGTGTTCTCAGCCCTGGCCGCACAGTGGAATCATCTGAGGAGCTTTTTGCTGATGCCCAAGTCCCATTTAGAGAGAGCTAAATCAGAAGATCTGGGCATGAGGTCTGGGCATTGTCATATTTAAGACAGTCCCAAGATAGACTGCAATGTGAACAGCCCTTCCTGGGGCTGTGTGGGGCACGGTCCGCACTCCCATAAACAGGCCTGGGTCTCATAGGCAGCTGCAGCCTGTTCACAACACAAATGAAAATTCAAAGAAAGATTATGCTGATCAAAGTGAACAGAATTTAATAGGTGGTCTCTCCTCTGGTTAGAAGTGAAGTTCCTTTGAATGCTGGTATTTACTCCTTCAGATTATTAAAAGAAACAGAGTACCCTAAAATTAAGTTTGATTGCTAAGGTCCCCCTGACAATCTCGTGATTCTGAATATCCTTCATGATCAACAGGGACATGGGCCAACGGTGTTTTAAAGAGTTGATGGCCTGAGCCCCTGTCTGCCTCCTCCTGGAGGGTGAGGAACCTGAGCCAATGAGGACCCAGGAGGAGGGCAATGGGTGGGTTTGGGTGTAGACACCTGGGTTCCAGCATTCCACTGGCCTGTGCCCAGGTGAGTGACTTCTTTTTCCTGGGCCAGTTGGACTAGGGACTGCTATGACTCTCTCCAGTTCGACCATCAAAGGCCATTTTGGAGAGTGGTAGGTATAAAAAGAAGGGCCCCTGCATTTTTTGGATAACTACCTAGTGAATAAATCCTGAGCAGGAAAAGAAGTCAAATCTGGGTGACTCAGCCATGTGTTTTTGAGAAGTTATAAAATTATATGATCTTGCTATAAATTTTTATCAACACTTCTTACGCTCATGCACAGACCAGTGATAAAAAACTGAGGACTCTGAGAGGCATGAACTGGAGACAAGGGCCAGCCCTGGGGTGGAGGAAGTGGGCTGGGCAGGAGAGTGTGTGTAGGGGGATGAGGGGGGGAATAGTAGGAATCTACACATTTTAATCAACTCACATGGATGGCTGACTGCTCTTGGAGACCACCTGGTTTGTTGTTCCAGGCCACCATTTTTTGGAATCTGTGCTAATTTCCATCACTGCTTTTTCCCATTCTCTCCATAGCACCAGGAGACCCTGGCCCTATTCCCATCTTTACCACAGCCTGACTGGGCAACCTCAGACAAGTTACTTCAGCTCTCATGCTTTAGTTTCTTTTTCTTTAAAATAGGGGCAAAAATCTGTATCTGTAGGAATAATACGAATGAACAGAGTGGAAGTGCTCATTAGAGTCAAGCTGGTGTTCTTGTTTTCATCTTCTTCCTGCCCAGAAAACAAGGATGGGACAGGTTGCCTACCTGAGGCCTGGACCTCCATGATGTACTGGTGCAGATCCTGGCCCTGCTGGATGACCTCGAAGGTCATGTTGTTCATGGCTAGCTTCCGCTCCGTGTGGCGCTGCAGCCGCTGCTCTGCCAGCGTCAGATCTTCTGTGTTGAAGTCATTCATCTGCCGAAGCAAGTCCTCATTCCAGGCGTCTAGCTCTGCTGTCACCTGTGAGGGACACCATCAGTACAGGCTCACTGGGCCATAAGAGACTGCTAAGTTGAAGCTCACCAATTCCAAGCCTTGTTAACTAACCCAACTCACAGATTAGCCTCTGCTTTGCATCTCTGACCTCTAGACTACATTCAACCAACACTGCCATGCCCTCATGTAGGCATGCCTTTAAAAGTGTTCCCCGTGTGTTTCAATGTCTACAGCTACAGCAAAGGAACAGCAGCAAATCTTTATATGAAGAATTATGGTTTATAAAGTTTTTGCATACTCCATCCCATTTGCCCCCCACAATGACCTGGAGACAAAGGCAGCATGGAGATCTCCAGGTCCATCTTACAGAAGAGGATGCTGACGCTCACCCAGAAAGATGGAATGGTTTGCCTAGAGTTCACTCTGCTCTCGAGGGGAGACCTGAGTACACAGCTCAGACTTCTACTGCAGACTTTGTCCACCACACCACAACTGCTACCCTAAAAACATCTCATCATGGGACAGGTGCCAGCAATTAAGTATTGAGTCTAACTCTTTTGAAGAAATAGAAACTGAGGGCTGGAGAAGTCTGGTGAATGGCCTGAGGTTACACAATCGGAGCTGGCGTACAGCAAATCCCGGGGTCCTGATCTGGTTCCTGTGTTCTACTGGGTGGGATTCTCTCCCCCTACTACCAAGGCGAACACCTGGAAATGGTGACTAGACAAGGTGTAAATGTACAGCATACCTCTAGAAACCCACGCAGATTATACTCTATTGAAAGGCGTTAATGGTTCTAATGAAGACTCAAGCATGTAATGAATGGAAACTTTGTCCTAATGTGAATTTGTTAGGTGCTCATTGCTCTACACCTTCACTCATGTGACTTCCCCTAGTCTCCTCTCAAATATGTGATTGCACATAGAGACTGAATCCTACACTTACCACCACTGCCATCATTCACAGAGTAGGAACTCAGAAGTACAGAGCTGGATGATAACTTCATCTGATATACGAATCAAATGAAAACTTTTCTGATGTAGTTTTCAGGTCCATTATCTCATGCTGCTCCCATGGCAGCCCATGAAGACAATGGCACAGGGACTGTCACCCTCTTTTCCGAGAAGAGGAAATGAAAGCCTCACCTGAGATCAAACAGTCGCAGTGTGGCCCAGGCAGCCTAAGCACAGATGCCAGAACCCCAGCTTAGTGATTTTCATCATGCTGGGCCTCATCCCAGCTGACACGTGGCACAACCTTCCCAGTTACCAACCGTGGCTGCTCCAGGAGCATCAGGGACACAGGGAAGGAGAAGACCAGTTGGAGGTAGCTGGGAGCTGGCACTCTTACGTCCCGTGCTGGGGCCATACAGACCGGGATGGGAAAGGCAAGCAGTGCAGCATGAGGGGCTGCTATCAGGGGCACGGGATTCCATTTCTTGTCTAACAGTAAGAGCTTTCTTCACTGAAAGTGTAGTTGCTCTTTGAACTGTAAAAATACCACCTTCACTGTCCTGGGTTCCCAACTCCTGCCCCCACATCTTTTCAGATCAACTAAGGGATCCACTAAGCTCAGCAGGAAAACCTAGTATCCTTATTGTGGGGAGTCCCTGGGGTCTGGGAACCAGCAGGTTGGCAGGCAAAACAGGCTTATGTTGTATCCCATCTTTGAAAAGCACTTCATTCTCTAACTACAGAAAGAAGTTATACTGAGAAGAATAAGAGAGAGAACTGATCTGTAATTTTAAGAGAGAAGTTATAGGATGAATAGGCCTGTATAGATGAGGCCTATAAATACATTTTTCCTCCTGTATTTAAAAAAAAAATTGAAGTATAATTTACATACAATAAGATACATATATTTTTTGTGTGTGTGAGGAAGACTGGCTCTGAGCTCCATCTGTGCCCATCTTCCTCTACTTTGTATATGGGATGCCGCCACAGCATGGCTTGATGAGTGGTGCATCAATCTGTACCTGGGATTCGAACCTGCTAGGCTGGGCCGCCAAAGTGGAGTGTGCGAACTTAACCACTAGGCCACTGGGCTGGCCCCAAGATACACATATTTTAAGCATTCGGTTCCATGAGTTTTGACAATTTTATACACCCATGTAGCTGTCACCAAAAACACAATATGGACCTTTCCATCACCGCTGGGAGTCTACTTGTGCCCCTTTTCAGTCAGTTCCTGCCCACTCCCCTGACCCCGACCCCTGCCTCAGGTACCACTTTCTGATTTCTATCATCACAAATGTAGTTTAGCCTATTCTTGGATTTCATAAGATTGAAATCATACAGTATGTACTCTTTTATGTCTGGCTTCTTGTGTGCAACATGTTGTATTTAAGATTCCTCCATGTTGTGTGTATCAGTAGTTCATTCCTTGCTACTGCTGAGTAGTATTCCATTGTATAGATATACCACAATCTGTTTATCCATTCTCTGGCTGATGAACTCTCGAGTTGTTTCCAGTGTTTGGCTACAATGAATATGGCTGATTGAAAGTCCTTATATAAGTCTTTCTCTGGACATAGGTTTTCATTTCTCTCGAGAGTTACCTAGGTGTGCCATTGTAGGGTCATAGGGTAGGTGTATGTTGAACATTCCCAATAGGAAAGTATGAAAGTTCCAGTTGCTCTCCATCCTCGCCATCATTTGGTATTATCAGTCTATTTAAATTTCGTCATCCTAGTGGGTGTGCAGTGATATCTGATTATGATTTTAGGATGACTAATGATGGTGAGCACACTTTCATATGCTTATTGGCCATCTGTATCTACTTTTGTAAAATGTCTTTTAAGTCTTTTACCCATTTTTCAAACAGTACGTTAATTATCTTTTGATTATAGATTTGTAAGAGTTCTTAATATATGCTGGATAAAAGTCCTTTATCAGATAATATTTGGAAAATAGCCCAAACAAAATTTTCATTCCATTTCCCTGCCTACAAACTAAGAGAAATTAGAATAAAACTAAGACATCAGGCATGCAAGAAGAGCCCGCCTTTTTTCAATTTTGGTTTTTGTTTTCTTTCCATGAAACTGAATCTATGAAGGGTCTGTCTGCACCAGGAAGATCCCCGAGGGGTCCCAAGGCCAGGAATCAGTGGAGTGGAAAGTGCTGAGGGTCCTGTGAGGAGGAGCAGAGTAAAGTCGAGGTGATTTAGTTGAGAGGGTAAGGCTCAGAGGTCTGGTATCTTGGGAATTTGAATCTAAACCAAATGTGAATATGTCCAGGATCTATATCCAACGTTTCCACATTCTTTCCTACTGCTCCCCTACTGTCCTCCACCCTCACCACCTGACATCATTAAGCTGTAGGGCCCAAGTCTGTTCTGAAGCCTGAAGAATGAGAATTTCAAGGGAATCCTTAACAGAACAGCCTATCCTAAGGCTCCCTCCCTGCATCTACATGCTCTTTATTCTCTGTGTCTGACTCTCTTCCCATTCTCCCCAAGCACTGAGGCCCAGAGCTTTGACACAGTCTGATTTGTGCATTTCTAATGGTTGCTGGAGTTTAAATTATTTTCTTTTTCCTCAAGGAATGTTCTTTCATTGGGTTCCCCCACTCCACCTTCTTTCTGGGTACATGGCTGACACATAGTAGAGACTCATTTTGTTTTTTTAAGAAAAAACTTTGTTTTCAACCCAGAAGCTTACCTACTAATGAGCAAACCTAGCTTTCCGGCCTCATGGCATGCTCTTCTGTTACGTGAACCAGTCAGCTGGTTTGCTTGCTGATCCTGAGAGTTCGCTCTGCCCTCTCCAGGCACCTTCCCTGGTCCAATAGCCCTGAAATGCTCTTGTCTGTCCTTCCAGTCTGCTCAAGTCCTCACTGCCCTTCAAAATAAACCTTCTGGCATGAAAAGAGCTTCATGACAATCCTAGACCCAGATGTTTTTCTCTGGTTTCTCTCATAACATGGGGCATGGGCTAGTTTGCTAATAAGGTGACAAGATTATGAAAAGAAAAACTTGCACGGGGAATTAATTTGGTGATTTAACTCCATTTGGAAAAGAAACCTGGAAGAATTTGTTCAGGGTGGAAACTAGGACCTGAACCAAATGAATGAAAGATAGAACACAAGGTGCTCCCAGGGCATTCAGCTTTCAATCAAGCTAGTTTGCTTTCTCCTTCCACTCAATTAGCTCCAGCTTGGCTCCTGGCCCACTCAGTTCCCCTCTTGGCTCCAGCGCCCCTATCTCCCTCACTCTCCTGAATTAATTGGAGTGTTAGGATACATGGTGACCTCTTTGAGAGATACACTGGCAACATTTCTAGTCTCACAATTGTCTACTCTAGAGCCACAGCCATAAGGGAAATCAGAGAAGGAGCTAACAGACTTAGAAAGGAAGGAGGCAGTGGGACTGGTTTAGCAGCTGCCATGGCCTCTATTCTCAGGGAGCCCTCTCCACAGGCTCCTCCCATTTTGTGGGTCCTCCTCAGTATTTATGTGCTGAGAACACTTTAGCTCCTTCCCTCCAAATGTTTTATTTTGTACTTGCCTGAATCAAAATTCACTTGCACTGGCTCTTCCCTTTCTATGGTCTATTCCCCCAAACTTAGCTCTTATCACCTGCAATGTTGGAAATCTCATTGTGTAGTCCTTTTCTTCATACCCCTTTAAGATGCTGGTGCTCATGATGAAGATGATCATCATGGTGGAAGAAGATATTTTACCTTGTACGGTGCATTTATTACGGAATAGACAGTGTGCTTAGCATTTGACTTTCTTTTATTTAATTCTCATAGCAACTCTAGGAGGACACTAAGGCACAGAGAAGTCAGATCATTTTCCCTGGTCTCAGAGCTGGCGGTGGCAGAGCTGAGCATTCTACCACAACGTCCAGGGCTCCTAACCACAGTGTTATATCAATAAGGCTGGTTCAAGAACTGATTTCTGGGGGTCGCCTTCTTTTAATTATTCTTACTTCAGAGAAGTGCCCATTTAAACTTCCCCTGTTTTCTTCTTAAAAAAAACTCCATTTTCTTCACTTCACATGAACCTTTTAAATTAATTATGTGTTCTTTGAACAGATCAATAAGTGAATTATGTATTTGTGGCTGTATATAAATGCCAGGAAAAATTTACTCTTGCAAAAAAACACACAGCCTTCTCCTAATAGGATATTTTTGTTTAAGAGTTTGGTAACTCTTTTTTTTTTTTAAATTGACTCTGCCAGATTATTCAATAGAAGGTAATGTTAACCTACCTAGAATTCTCTGGTCCCCTAGGGGCCTTTGTCATGAACAGGAGGCACATCTGCAATCTAGTATTAGGGTGTGAACAGCAGGATGAAGGCTGCAGCAGGGAGAAGTATGACCCACCCTCTGCGTGGGAGATTCTCTGTATGGCAAGAGCAAATGCCTTTGGTTCTCACAGCAGTGGCATGAATACCAGAGGATTGCCTAATATGACTTGGTAACACATTCAGAGAGAAACAATGTGGGAGAATAAGACGGGAGGTTGAACTGCTTAAAATCTGGAAGCAAATATATATATGAAAAAATAGTGTGAATAATAATTATAATAACAATGTCAATTACAATGCATTAAGTTTTTATTACGTGCCAGGAGCTTTGCTAAAAATGTTCTATGTGTTAACTCATTAAATCCTCAATAACCCTATGGGCTGGGAATTACTCTTCTCATTCCCACTTCTCAGATGAGGAAACTGAGTAAGTAACTTGCCTAAGGCCACACAATTAGTAAAGGTGGTGAAACAGGTTTCAAACCTAGGCAGTCTAACTCAAAATACTGCATACTTGATGACTGCACTATACTGCCTCCCAGCAAATGGTGTGGGGGATGTGTGTGGGGGAGAATGTGTGTATATGTAATATATGTGTATGTACATATATACACATATGTATAACATGTTATATACATTAAGGTCCAATCCCATTCCAACTAACAATGGCAAGGAAGGGTCCAAGGCATTTCATTGTGGTGAGATGCTCTGAAATACATGGGCTATCAATTGCAAAATAAGCACCTTTCTGTTTTATGATGCCATTATTTTTATTAAGATGAGAAAAGTGAAAGCTAAATATTCTCCACTGACCTAAATATGGTGGATGATAGAGAAAGACATATTGCAGCTAAAGAGACAATCTCATTGCACAGGAAGAGCTATTTTATCTATAATGAGTTTGTATATTGATATAGGTTACCACTGTGAAACTAAAATAAACTCAGTTACCATAGTCATTTATTCTTCTTGTCTAATGTAAAGTTATTTTCTGTTAATCAACTTATAAAATGATGAGATTAGTGAATTCTAATACAGATTATTTTAAAGATAGATCATAGCATTTCTCTCTATTTTAGAAATGTATATAATCTGCTTAAAGAGTTAAAAGATTTATTTACATAGCTATATAAAGACCTTTGGGGATATCACAAGAACGTTCTGGAAAAGCAGATGCACTTGGCATCTGTTTTTAATTTTTGGCAAAGTAATCTAAGAGCATATTGCAACATGTTGTAATTGATGAGTTCTAATGTTCAGGTACCTAATTTCTATTCCAATTGGATAATTTGGATACTTGAATAATTTTTATGACCAATTTCATGTTCTTTTCTTCATTATCATCATGATTAAAACTGAGATCTTTGATATAATCATGACTGATCTTAAGTGGATCTTAAGTTTATTTTGTCCATCTCTTTTCCTCTTAATCATTTTGAGACTTGTGGGAATCTATTCTGTTTTCAAAAGTTTTCCCCTTTCTTGAAGAGTTCCTATAATATACAGTGTTCATTCATTCTAGTACGTATCAATGCTTGAGTGTCAGAATGTTTTTTCTCCCAGGTAAGCTAAACATCTAGTGCTGGAGCTTACATCTGCTTCCTTCTACTGAATCCCCTGCATCCTGACCAGAAACGAGAAACATACAACATGCGAACCCTGATAATGTAACCTGGCTTCAGGTCCACAGCCCCAGACCCACCTCATTACAGAGTAATACAAAAGTTCCCATCAGAGATCTTTGATAATTCGCTGAAAACAGGTTACTTGCCAGGGTAGTAAAGCTGTGTGAATAATCCTTTTGGGTTGTCTTTTTTTTTTTTTTTAAAAGGAAGATGCAGAACGCCCCCAATGATCCTGAAATCAATTTGACAAAAGTCTAGAAGAGACTATCTAATAAATATTTTGTGCAGACTTTGGTTTACTTTATTGTATTTATTCTGCATTTCCTTCTCAAAGGATCTGAGGCATATTTAGAAAATGCTACCATGATCCCTGGGAGGAATCCACAAAGATCTCAAACAGATCTCATTTTCTTTCTTGATATAGTTAATCTGTTGGTGAATTTTAGGCATATTACAAACATGGAGAACAGCGAGGCTTTGCAGTCTCACATTGTATCTATGGAAGAAAAGGTTATGCAATTGGACTAGTTGATGTGGCCCTCAGACGATCCACAGTTGATGGACTGACTGTGCAGGCTGATGGCTCTGTGTCAACGGAGCAGAACTTCCAGCGAAGCATGCCAGGCCCTCCCTGATCTGGCCAATATCTCCAACAGCCACAATGTTGTTAGGAATAATAAATTAAATTTATTTTGATTGGCTGAAGAACTGGGCCAACAAAAAAAAAAGTAAAAGTTGAGAGGGAAATGTATATAAAAAGCTTTCATTTAGGTTAAATAAAAACCAACTCAGTGTATTAGAAGCACTTACCTTGAAAAAACAACCAGGGGCTTTTAAGGAAGCACAAGCCTAGACAAGACAGGTGATGAGGTCACTGAAAAGGCTCCTGTCTCCTGGCCTGCACTGGGAGAGCGCCAGTGTCCTGAATACGCTGCCCCCAGGTGTGTGTATGTAAGCCGGCATGGCTAACTAGCATCCCTTCAGCAGAGGGCGACCAGGAGAGTTAGGTGTCTGGAAATCATGTCAAATCCAGAAAGAGCTGAATAAATTCAGGATAGGTACCACAGAGAAAAGGCTGACGATAAAGAGAAGTAATTTTTAGAGTCAGAGGGGACTGCAGAAATAACATGCAACTCAACATTTTCCAGATAAAGGAAAAGAGGCCTATGATGACCATTTTTAAATATTTTTAAGGCTGCCAAATACAAGAAAAACAGATTTGTTCTGTCTTTTTTCCAGAGAGCAGAACTAGGACCAAAGGGTAGAAGGGTGGAAATTTTGGTTCAACAAAGTAATGAAATCCTACTCTCCTTCCTCTCTCTCCCCTCCTCCCATCTCCCCACTACTCCTCGCTTCTGGGCTCTGAAGATATTCTGGTAGAGGCTGGACAGTATCCTTCAGGGATGCCAAATCCTGGCCACCAACTTTTACCTTCCTCCAGGTGTAATCTCATCAGGAAACCTTCTGTGGGCAGCCTGACTAAGCTAAGCATTTCTCCTTCAGCGTTCTCGTCAAATGCTGAGCCTTTCTCTGTTATGGAATTATTACTTGTATGATATCCTGCTTCTGTGTTTCTCCCCAACTAGCCCCCTAATGTCAGGGACTCTTTGTATTCTCAATGCCCAACATAGTTTTTGGAAGACAGTAGGTGCTCACTAAATATTTATTGAGTTGACTTTCTAACAGCTAGAAGGCTGACTGACTGAGCAATTTCTTTCCAATAGAAAAAGCTAAGCGCCTCTGTATACAACCAATTGCAGAGCTGAGACCACCAGGCAGTTCCATCAGCTTTCTCTCCTCTAGGTGGAATTTTCCTCCTTGAAGCCCATTTTTTCCCAGCCTCAGCCTGGCTCCAACTTGTCCTAATGCGAGCCCCATAGATTTATAGTTGGCTATTCCATTCCTTATTCAGGTTTAATTTTCAGGTGCATTGAGCAAACTTTGATTGTAATTACAGAGTCAGAGACGTAAAAGAAAGACCACAGCTGTGGCCCATTTTTCATAAGTCCCTTGTTTAGAGTATCTTTCTTGGTGTCATTTCTAGTACTCTCCAATGTGGGTATACCCACCCCAGGGGATGCCCAAGACTATCCATTGATAACAGAGATGAAAATTCTCTGTATATAAATATGCATATGTGCATATATATTATATGCATACATATTTTATTAGGCCAATAAAAAAGACATGAAATTTCCTTAGACTTTCACCAGCAGAATGAGGCTGGAGGCCCATTCGGACCACATGGCACATGGGGTGGCAGGAGAGGGCTCCTCAGGGAAGGGGGGAGCAGCACAATGTAGAGGGGTGGACTTTGGCTCATTTGCTCAGTTACTTTCAGCATACTTCAAATTATTGCTCTTTTCATGTGCCCAGTTAAATGGATTTATCTATTATCTAGTTTAAACTAACCTTCACAAAAAGATACATAGCTTAACAAGGTTCCTCAAAGAAACTGCAGTTTGAAGATAATACTAATCATGAAAGCACAAGAGAACTTTGAACTCTATCAGCCCCATTACAGGGTAAAGAAACAATGACAATCTAATCAGACCTGTCAAGAAACCAGGCCAAAAAAATAATTGGAAATTATCGAGAAGATTATTTGAAATATGGAATCACAAATTCTGATGAAAAAGCTCAACTTTACCCTAAGGGCACATTGAGTTTAGAGATTATTAGCCAGTGATAGTAGAACATGTACATAATTTATAGACTAATATATATGCATATATAGGGGGTTGCAAGTCCAAAAATATTTTATTGAGAGAGTACATAATCAAAAGAGTTTGGAGACCACTGGCCTGTTCTTGCTTCTAAAAATATTTTTTATTTCTTTCTGATCCTTCTGATTAATTGTAGAAAATTTGAAATGCATGGAAGCATCAAAAACAAGAAAAAATTATCCATATTCTTACCACCACAAAATAAACATTTGCATTTGGTGAAGTGTCTCTTCTATCATAACCACTTCATATAAAATGTCTTTCATAGAAGGAGGCTGAACCTCTAGGAAAAAACTATAAAATATCATGGTCCACTATGGGTCACTTTGTGTAGTCTCTGTGGAGTCTAAGAAGGTATGTCAGGAATGAAGCTGCAGTCCTGGTTTTCAACATTTGCCTAACACTTTTGGGATAAGTTTCACTCTTAGTGGGTGTGTCCTATGACCTCAACCCAGTTTATACTGTGGGCACCATATATACCATTATTATTGAGTAAAAGGAGACTGGTGCAGCAACTCCCATATTATCTTAATTTTTAAATTAATTAGCCCATCTCAGCCATCAGTGATATGGTTAAGGAGTCATGCTTAGATTCCCCAGATGTCAGGGGAGCAGGCTGGCTCTGGTTTTCAGTAATCCCCAGGAATTCCAAGTATGTCCATCAAATTCCTTCCTTTAGGGAAGGAAACCATGGCTGCAGGTCCTGCAGTGACAGCCGCTGCCCTGGCTTCTGTCAGCTCTGACACATCTCTCATTGCAGAAGTCATCCTCAGTTTCACACTCGAAATCCTCTCTAGATGTCTGCCCTTCATCCCCACAGTGAAACGCTAGCTGGTATTTGAAATAATCTCATCACCCTCAAAAATAACTTCTGACCATCTGACTTGAAGCAGAACTTTTCCATAGGTTTGGTAGGATTTCCATTTCTATCTAAGATGAAATGCAGCATTTCCCCAAGCTTTGGGCCACACCCAAAATGGGGAGCAGAGCCCTTTTAGAACCTGGATGTCACTGCCTAAACCAGACGGAGCAGAACCAAATCACTGTTTTTATCTCAGTCGTTGTATTAGACCCTCTTACTATTTCCCCACCTTTGCTCTACTGCATACCAAGCTGTCCAAGTTGTTGTCCAGGATTCAGAGTGGGAGGGGGAATTTTTGTACAACAGAAAGGCTGAAGAATGCAAATCCTACAATTTAAATATCAAGCTCCCTTATTGCACCATTTAAATAGGATCCAATTTTAAAGCATTTGATTTACGGTCAGCTTTTTTTTTAAGGATTTTTTTTTTGCATATACTTTGGGTTGTTTTTCAGGAGTGGAAATGGATTTTCCCACAATCACTGCAGGCAAACACACCCTTGTGATGCCCCCAGCTGATGTCAGGGGTGTAGTCCATGGCAAAGTGAAGCTAACTGACCCACTCCAGAACAAACCAGAAACCTTGACCTCAAAATCACAGCCATTTAATCAATTAAAATTTAAACATCCAAACCCTCAGAGTGTTTCCTTCTCCTTAAGCATTTTTTGATGTGGGCCTGGATGACAGGAGAGTAAATAAAGAATACAACAACAAAATCACCACACCTACTAATGATGTAACTTCCCCCATGGATGTCCTCACTCCTGGTGGGTGAAATGGAGCTGAGGATGGATTGTGGGAGTGCCTGGGGCCTACACCACAGCAACTGAGTGTAACCTCTCCCTATCTTTGTGAGTCTCACTCCCAATCACCAAAGAATAATAACTCACACCCCCTCTTTCCTTTATTGCCTTTGTGGCTCCACTTTTATGAAGTTAACCACATTCACTCTTTGCTGTGTGCCAATATCTCTAATTTTCCACTGGCTTTTTAACTGTTCCTTCAATATATGTTTTAATACTACTTTTATTAAATATACTACTTGTCATACTACTTATAAATAAATTCGCCTAAAGTCATTGAATAAGTTGGAAGGATAATAGAGATCTAGATTTAAAGACATCTTTTCCTTCATTCTAGAAACAGCCCAGAAGGTACCTTTTAGAACATGAGATCTTTAAGCAAGAAATTGCAGTGGCTTTCAGGGAGGCAGGGGTAGAGGTGTGTTTATACAAAGAGAAGGGTCATAAGACAGTGAGGGATAGAAGGATTGTTTTAGGACTGGTTTTCTTAACACTTCTGATTCTCGATATAAACATTTTTGGTCTCAGGATTGAAGAAAAAGGCAGCTGTTGCCAGGACAGTGGTCTGGTCCTCCATGGGATTGGGATTGGGATAGTGGAGCTTTCAACTTTAAAAAAAAATCATTTTCCTTCCAAACCAGTTCCATGGAAGTTTCCACATATATTATTGGGAAGATCAGTCCCAGACACCCAGAAGTCACAACTCAGAGGAGATGGCTGGAATGCTAAACAAAGTTTGAAAAAATGGTGGATGGAGAATTGGCTTTCCCTCACACCACAGCAGCCAGGAGTAAAGAGAAGACTCCCTTTAATTTAACCCTTTGCCATCCCTGAAAAGGACAAAGCGCCTTAGGTGCTAGATACTCTTCACACCCCAGAAACTCTACTGGCCTGGCTTTAGTCACTGTTTCAAAACAGAAAATAATAAAAGGCAGACATTATGTGGGGCAGGCATGTCACAAAGGGGACATAAATATACCAGAACACCCGATGCTGACCTTCCCAGAAGGAACCGATGAGCCTATGAGATGAACCAACAAACAGCCTTCACACAGACTTACTTTCTTAATAAGCAGAAAGCAAATTGAGGATACAGGTTTTCCTTCTTGTGGCTCCTGAATTCCTGCTGTGTGATTTCGTCTAATCCCTGCTCTACAGTCATCAGCTGACGAGGCCTCCTAATCTTAACACCTACCTACTCATGAAGCTATAGAATCCAATGACTCTACCTTAATCACCAAACAGCCAACTCCACAGTCTTTCAGGAACCAAAGCACCAAGTAAGAGTCCAATGAATACCAACAAAAAACTTCCCAATGAAGTCATCTCCAGACAGAAATCAAAAGAGAGGAGCTCTGCTTGGTAGTGGGGGTGAGAGAGACAGAAGCAATATGACATGGTGGAATGTGAATTTGTTGATTTCTAATGTATCCTTGATGCATAATCCCCTCTAATTCCCTTAGGCTACTGCCCCACACTCCTTTCCTAGTCCCTGGGGCAGCACCCTGGCCAGGAAGCAGGCACTCTGTGGGCCTCCCCAGCACTCTCCATGACCCCCCCCATCTCCCACCACGCTCCTCCCCCACCTCTACCTCAATGGTATACTGCTCAAAGATGCGCAGCTGCAGGAAGATGTCCAGCTTGATCTTCCTCTCATGGAATAGCTCCTCCATCTGCACCTGGGCGTCATCCAGCTGCTGCAGGACCGACTCAATGTGGCTGATGGAGCTACTGTGGGGCGTCTTGTTGTTAGACACAGCCGAGTCCCTGTGGCAGAGTGGGAGAAAAGAGGGGAGGGGCCTGGCCATGTTAAAAGTGATACAGGAGCAGGAGGCCTTCCTCATCTGAGCAAGGCGGATGTGAATCAGTTGAGTCATTCAATTGAGAGACGTTTATCAAACTCCTACTGTGAGCCTGGTACTATCTGCTCAGTAGGTGAACCAAAGACACATGCATCCTCTTTGGGGTTCACAGCACGATAGCTCCGAGACTAGCTGCTCTCCTGTTCCTCAGATAGGATTGCGAAGGGGTCAAATGAAACAACGTATGGGAAAGGGCTCTACAAAGCATAAACTATTAGAGAAATGGAATGGTTCCATACACATATGTAGTCTAACATGTATAATTTTAATACACACGCATACACATGCATAAGACTAGACACATTAATCACAATGCGTAAGACTAGACAAATTAAAGGCGTAAAAAAAAAAAAACGCTTCCTAGTTCTACCTCACAGGATTGTTGTTAAAATGAGATCATGGCTGCCAAAATTATTCATCCACTTTATAATGCTATGCCAAAGTTATGGGCTGGTGTTATTACACAGGCTTCAAACCGTAGTTAAGACAGCATGGGATCTGGAGGCTGCAAGCCTTGATTAAGTCCCCGTTCTGACATACTGGGCTGGTGTCCTTGGGAAATCGCCTCCCTGAGCCCCAGTTGCCTCCTGTAAAATGGACTTAACAATCCCTGCCCTGCTTACTTCATGTTTGGCTGTTAAATAAGATGGTGCGTGTGAACGTGCTCCATGACCAGGAACGTACTGTAGGAATGACTGTCAATCCTAAAAGGACACGAGTGAAGTGTCAAGTGCCGACTGGGGCCCAGACCCCTTCAGGGAGAGTAGAAGGTAGGACAGAAGAGGCTGGGACAACAACAAGGTTTCAAAGAGGATGAGTTCTGATTTGGGCATTAGAAGAAAAGCATGAACCCAGCCAAGCAGATGGGAGGGGTGCGCTTTCTGAGCAGGGGGTTCATACAAAAGTAGCAGGGGGAGGTGACACGTTGTAGAGGGGAACCAAGAGTTAAACATATTGACCTGCTCAGAGAAGTGAGGGGGTGGTGAGACCTCCAAAGAGATCATCATAACAGGAAAACCGTGGAGGCTAAGAAGTTTAGATTTTATAGGGCCTCGAGTAAGCTAGAGCCTAAAACTTGAAATAAATGGGCACATTCATTATCTTGTGATGTCTTGGTTTCTCATAGAATTTAAGAGGTCAGAGGACAAGGGGAAAATCATTAGTTTTGAATCCTTTTTCAGAAAGCAAGCTTTCTGAAAATCAGTCCTTTTAGCCTGTGTTTGTCTCAGAAGCAACAGTATCTGAGCTCACACTATCCACATCTGAAGGGAGCGTAAGGCCAGGTTGTCAAGAGCCTCTCCTATCATCCAGAGAGATCCCATTTCCTACCTTCTCCCCTCGGCCTATTTGGGTATGAAACCCCATTGCATGGACACCCTCAATCATGAAAAGAACACAAGACATATACTCAACACTATGCATTATGCATTTGCTGAGGCCTTTGCTGCTGGGAGGATATTGTTCTTTTTGATTGCTCCTCTCAGTCTTTCTCCATCGCACAGCTTCCAGAAGGAAGAGAACAATTTCCGATCGTTTTGTACACGCACCTATGTCAGTGTCACCCTCCCTAGGAATCATAGAGATGATGCAAAAACCACTGAGGTACTTCAGTGATGAGTGCCCGGAGAGTTGTGGAGACCTAGAGAAGATGTGTGCTCTGGTGTGTGTGAGGCATCCTGCCAGTGTCCACTAGGCACCATTTACTTTTTTTCCTGTTTGGCTGCTCTTGATATCAGAGAGGAGAGCCTGAGCTAGAGTCAGGCAAGTGGGGGAACAAATGGTCAGCAGTGGTTCTTGGTCACATGCCTATGGCCCTCTGTGAAATCCATGGCACTTAAACGTGCAGAACAGGCATCAGGCACATCATTGCCTTCACCATCCCTGAGCAGCCATCAGCCCTTAGGCACTGTGCAAGGTTGGCTGTCGGTAAGAGTGAGTGGCATTTCCATAGACCCAGCCAAGCTTGTGACAGTATTGGAGAGAAAACACAAAGCCATCACAAAATTCTAGAGCTGACAGAGCTCCTAGAGTGAACCCTTTAATTACACAGATGAAGCAGCTGAGGCCCAGAGAGGTTAAGTGACTTCCTACTATTTGGAATTTTCTTCAGAAGCAAATAACAGTGGCGTTTCCCAGGTAGGCAGACAAAACTGTCACGCATTATATATTCATGAAGATGAATTGGGGGAAGAAGGGAAAGAGGCTGTCTTGTTAGTATGCAACAGGAGGACTCAGAACATCTCATGTGCATGTTTGGAATAGAAATGATTAATTTCCAACAGAAACACATGCCAGGGCTGTCTAAAGGTAAGTTCTCATTGTTAATTTAATTGGACAACTGGTGTGGGGGAAAAAGCCCTCTCAACTGAAGTAATTCCCTCAGGCCCCAGGGTTGGCCTGGGACTTGTTGATGAAATTATTTCTGTCCGGAGCTGGCAGAGGTCCCAGCACTCAGTGATTTTGGGATAGGAACAAGTCCCTGTGGGCAGACATCATTAGCACCATCAAATCCTATTTATACAGCACCTGGGCACAGGGCTGGTTGCTGAGGGCTTGCTCAAGGCCTTGTGACACTTTATCTGAGGAGCCAATGCCCTTGACAGGGACAGGAAACTAGATATTGATGCCAATAGACAGGAGGCAATGGTGTGGATGATTCTAAATGAATATAAGGTTTTAGACAGGATTTTCCTTCTCAGTTATGTTTGTTTAGGTTCAAACAGAAGGAGTCTTATTTTCTCGGCAGCAAGGAATGGTAGAAAGGTCATAAGTGGGTAATAGGGGAGAATGGGACAATATCAACACACTCCCTACATTCTCATGGGGACAAAGCCAATCATTTTGGTTGCCGACTGGGGCACTAGAGTTCAGAGTTCAGCCTGAGATCAGATACCGAATACAGTCATGGGCTGCATAATGACGTTCTGGTCAACGACAGACTGCACATACGACAGTGGTCCCATAAGATTCGTACCATATAGCCCAGGTGTGTAGCAGGCTATACTATCTAGGTTTGTGTAAGTACACTCTATGATGTTTGCACAATGACAAAAACGCCTAAGGACACATTTCTCAGAACATATCCCCGTCATTAAGTGACGCGTGACTGTAACACTATATTCCATAATGGCTATTTCTCCATGTGACCAAATATGCCATAATTCTTAATGAAAATGTTATTTATCTTCTGTTGAACATTTAATTTTTGTTGTATTTATGTTACTTATTGATTGCTGAATAACATCACAAATGATAAAAAATGCTTTGGAACATTAGAGCTTTTCCATTTACTATTTCATTCTAAACTTAAGTTGAACATGATGCAGGCGTTTTTATATCCGACAGATGGAGAAACTGAAGCTCACACAAGACCACAAAGCTGGCTGTCGCTGAGCCAAGACTGGGACATGACTTATCTCGTGTCTAGTCCAAGGCATTTCCCACTGGAAAGCACTGCCCATGCTGACCTGGCCTCGCTGGGCTCCCCCAGGGAGGGAGGCGCTGACCTGAGCTGCTGAATAAGGTCTTCGCCTTCCTTGATAACGTTGAGCGTTGCATCCAGAGTGGCGGTCTGCTGCTGCTGGAACTGCTTGATCAGTTCCTGGACCGCATCCACTGAGTCTGCACAGACATCCTCCAGCATCTCCTTCTGAAGGTCTTCCATCCATGTCCACAACTGTGGGAGAGAGGGCAGAGACTCCACTCAGGGCAGATGGGAGAAGCTAGGGTTGAGGCAAGGGCAAGAGAGTCAGACTGGGGTCACCCAACCTACCTTCAACCAGTCAGTGCAATGTCAGACTGTCCTTCTCATCAGCACATCTATGGGTCAGTTTGTGTTCCCATATTTATATTCATTACCCATCTCTGCTAAGTTTACTCCATCAGTATTAACATTCCCTACGGATGGGAACCACCCTTGGCTTAACTTCCCTGTGGTTCAGGGAAACTTGTGGTCTTAGAGCAGGGAGATCATTTATCTTGGGGGACTGGGAAAAACAGGAGACTGGTGATGGACAAATATTTCATCTTTCAGAAAGGAGGGCTTTGCACACTTCTTCCAGGCAGCTAGACGTCGATTCCTAGAGATGCATCGTGATTTTGCAAATATGCAAAAAAGAATGTGATGCTCAATAAGAACAAGATTAATTAAGAAAATATGTGCTATGTTAAATTATTTTGTTCTTTTAAGGATTCCTGGGTTGTTAGAAACTTGAATGCTAAAGATGTAGCTTATCTTAATTTCAATATAAGTATGAGATATTTCCCCCATGACATTCAAGATGATGAAATGCAGTCAGGATGATATTACTGGCCAGCCAACTTAAAAGAGCTAAGTATAGTGTTTTGAACAGTATAGTGTTTTGAAGTATAGTGTTTTGAAGCCCTGGAAATGAAGAGTTGAACTGAATTACTGGAAACTCGTTTATTGATAGCTCTTCCTCATACCGAAAATACGTCTCCATTGGCCTGCCATCATATTTCATTTCTGACTATCCTTATTGAGCATTTTTGTAAATGATGGAGGGAAAGATGAGTCTGATATTTGCTTAGAAATCAGGAATCTTCACCTAGCTGGCAGAAAAGAAAAGCTCAGGGTTCTATCAGGAAAAAAGCCAGTAGAGAACGAAAATTGATAGAGTCAGAAGATATGGATTTTGGTCCCTGTTTTTCCCATAATTCATGGTACTTTTGAGCAAATCACTACACCCTTTGATCTCCACGACTTCATGTGTGAGTAGGTTGGAGAAAACATAAAATAAAATGGTTAGTTACCTTCTGGTTCTAACATTCTTTAAGTCTTTCATGTTAAAAACATAGAGAAATATCCACCTCAAGAATATCATTTCATGTAGTTGGTTCTCAGTATGGTAAATCATGATATGGTCTTTACAATAAGGGACAAGAAAAGAAACAATAAAGAGAGATAAAAATAGTCTTCAGATTTCGGACAAATTATTCTTTGTTCTTTAGACAGGAGAGGCCCTAAATGTGGCAGAACAGGTTGGCTTAACAAGATTAATAAGCCCTGGAGGTAACAAATAAGGGGAGGGGGGTATAAAGAATGACTTCCTTGGACAGGTGAGAACCTCTCCAAGCCTCAGTCTCCTAATCTACAAAATAAGAATAAGAACTAAGTATATATATCACTTAGAAACAGTGCCCTGCTCACTTCAAAGATTATGAGGATTTAATGAGTTACTTACTATTAATGCTTTAAATAAACATACAGCATTATTAATAAGCTTATAGCATTGTGATGACTGTTAGACGGAATACAAATTATTATTATTCAGTGTCCCTCTCATTTAGCAGCTTGCAATCTGTTGTAATTAGTTCAGCTTTTTTCTTTACAACTAAGCTTTTTGTTATAAAAACATAAAACAAGTTTTCCAGACCATATAAGCTGGGATACATATTCCTACAAGTATGAATGTACTTATTCCAAATCAGTATTAACCCAGGAAGTTCAGGATGTTGGTTACTATAGCTTATCATCATTTCATACTTTCTGACTGTAGTTTTGCCTAGAGAGCAAAGCCTTTTTCCAAGTGTGCTAAATTCCTTAAGAGATAATGGATTCTCTGAAAAATTATTGTATAGCGAGGCAATATAGCATAGTGGCTAAGAGTTTCAAACACTAGTTCTACCACATATTAGCTATATAATCTTGGGTATGTAACCTACTCTCTCTGCACCTCAGTTTTCCTTATCAGTAAAATGGGGACAATAATAGCGCTTACCACCACAGAGTTGTAAAGATTACTAATAAGTTGATATATATGTGTGTATAAACACACAAATAAGTTACATATATGTACGCACACACATACATATGGCACTTACTACATGGCAGGCACTGTTTCTAAGTGATATATATACTTAGTGCCTGATGCATATAACAGTGCCTGGCATATACTAAATGCTAGCCATTACTATATTTAAAAGATATTTTTGATGCAAACCATCTCCAGTTCCCACTAGACGGCAGAGGGATAGTTTGAAGTACCCCTTCATTTTGGAATTGGTAAAAGATCAACACTGGATTTGGTCCTTCGATATGCTAGGCTGGGCTGGACCTCTCTTTTCCTGTTTTTGTAGCTTTGTCTTGGGATGTCTAAGGAAAACCTAGAGACTGGAAATTCTAGATATTTCTAAAAAAAAAATAGATGGAGAGACAGGTGAAAATTGTGGACACGGAGCAGGTCATCTAAATAAACTCGATGTCTCAACAGAGGACAGGTGTGGAGACCGAAGACTGATTAAGATAAGGCTGGCACTCACTGTTACAGGAATAAGAGACATAGGAGACAGGCTTACACGTATCTTGAAGATTTTATTGTATTTAAGATAATTTTGTTCTCAGTACCATGCTAAAGCTATTTTAATGGCTTCATAGCTTGGTGGTCCTTTTTTCTCTCCTCAGTACAAACTTGAACATCTCTGGTGGAGGTCTAGGGAAGAAAGTCGGCGTCATTTCTTTCTGAGGAAATCCACCTGACTCACTATACTCCCTCCTCAGGCAGCTACATTGCAGGGACAAAGACAAAAACTGCCAAACAAAAGTGAGGTGTCAGTGGCACAAACAAAAAGACTAGGGAAAACGGGCCAGCCCAGTGGCATAGCGGTTAAAGTGTGTGCACTCCGTTTCGGCAGCCCGGGTTCACAGGTTCGGATCCCAGGTGCGCACCGACACACTGCTTGTCAAGCCATGCTGTGGCGGCGTCTCATATAAAGTAGAGGAAGATGGGCATGGATGTTAGCCCAGGGCCAGGCTTCCTTGGCAAAAAGAGGAAGAAGGCATGGATGTTAGCTCAGGGCTGATCTTCCTCACAAAAAAAAAAAAAAGACTAGGGAAAGACTAGGGACATCTGAGGAGACATACTGACCTCTGAAGTCACTATCATTAGAAAAATGTGTCCTCCTCTCAAATATTCTGTGATTAGCGAACTGAAACTGATTTCTCAAATTTCTGTTCATTTATTCTACTTAACTGTAAAGAAAATCTTATCTAAGGTTGAGTTGAAACCTACTGCTAAGGAAAATCAGCTGAGAGAAACAACCAAGTACAATACTAGATGCAGTGCAGCCCAGGGTTAGCCCCTGGATAAGGAAAGGAAGTGGCCGCCTACCTTCAACAGCATAAAATGTCAAATGAAATTGCTAGTGATGGAAGTGAATTTGACACAGAGATAGGGAATGGGTTTACAGCACCAGAGACAAAGGGTGACATCTTTCTCTATTTTTCCTTCTGTAAAAACAAACGAATAAACAAACAAAAAACCCAGAGGGAAAGGAGTTCTTGAATGGAACTGACATTTACTGGAGATAATTCTTGATTCTGCCCTTTCTGGCTAGTTCTGTGACCATGGGAAAACTACTTTACTTCAATTAATTCATATTTAAAATGAAGAGTGTGTGTGTGGGGTTTCTCTAGCTTGTCTTTAAAATTCCTTCTATCTCTAATATGCTATGGTTTCTCTTCAGAAGCTTGTGAAAAAGAGGGCAATAATAGAAATGCTTCTCTAAACTGAAAAACTGCAGTCACAGCTTTGACACCAAAACATCCAAAGTCCAGAGAGTTTAGCACAAGTTTGAGGATAATTGTGATACCAACTTGATACAATTTACAACCTGGAAAGCTTGAGTAGTGAGCCACTTAAAATCCCATGAGACCACACGCACACAGTCACCTCCTGGTGGCAGCAAATTTAAATTGCAGGCTCATAATTTTGAAAAAGCACCTTGGAGGCATAAAGTGGACAAAAATAAACATTAGTGTCATTAAACTATGAGTAAGGGTCAATATTCCATTTCTTGGGCTATAATTTGTCTACTATCTGAATGTCTTGTAGGTCTCTTTCTATGTATGTGTCCAAATGATTTATCCCTGAAGAGCATGCCTAGATTGCTTTGAAAAGAATCAAAATAAGAGAGCCACTTCTATTACTAATTTACTAATTATCATGCAGCCAATGAGACTCAGTCAGAATGATCTCTCTCTTCAAGCTACCACCAGCCAATGATGCCAGAACTAAGTAAAATCATGAGTGAGTAAGGTAGCTTTGTAGCAGAACCACATGTTTTTTCCTTCTATTCTTCATTTTGGTTTCTCTCCCTAGGATAATCCTCTTTACCTTCTGCTTATCTAGAGTCTAACATGTTAGCACTGCACCTTCTCCATCAACCCACCTGCTCCCCAGAAAGAATCCCATGTTTCAGCCATTTCCAGACCCTTTCTTCTTGATCAAACACAGCTGTACCGTGACCCATTCTTTCAGAGTTCTGCTCTATGCTTGGCAATAATGATTACTTGGTCCATGCTGATACACACACTTAGAGGGCTTTCTGTGTTCTTCCTCTCAGAGCACACACGCAGTTGAGGCCAAAAATACCTATATCCAAAAGAATGGGCCTAATTTGAGAATTTCTAGAACCTTGGCAGGGGTTAAGTTAAGGGAGCCTTTCAACGCCCTACATAAGGTTAGTTTAGTAGTGAAACCAGTGAGTTCAGGAGGGGCCAGCCCACAGACCCTATCCTGCTTGCAGAGTGGGGCAGCCTGAGAAAAGGGCGACTGAAAGTAGCAGGAAGAGAAGGACAAGGGAGGGAGAAACTTGGAGGTTTGTAGAAATAATAAGGCTTATGGATGAGTGGTTAACGAAAGAGGTAGTTTTACTCCATCACCTTCTCCTGCTGGTTGGCTGCTCCATTTTTGCACAGCTCTGGCAGCCACTGTGCTGACACAATTGACAGACCAGTCCCACAGGGTGAATTGCCCCTCCCTCATTTTGAAGAGATTGTTTTTCTTTGGCATCAACTACCAGCTTTTATTTCTTAAATAAACATCGTGACAGTTTGGTAATTGAAATAGAGGATGAAGCTGTTGTGTTCTTGAGGCCATCACCCCTTGTGAAGACTGATTTAGTTTTGGTTCTACAGTGGGTGGGTAGAGGAACAGGTGTACATGTGAGTGTCTGGGGAGTGAGTGTGTGTGTGTGTGTACCTATGTGAGCAGGAAGTAGCATGGAAGAATGATTTCACAAGTTTAGAAACAAATGGAAATGGGCATTTAATTAAGCTGTCTAATAAAGAGCTGAGATTGATTATCTTGGCCACATTCCTTAGTTAATTTGACTCTCCTGTTATTACTACAAAAATATCTAAAAACGGATATTTTGAAAGCCCAGCAATTGCAGCATTTCCATGGAAACAGTAAGGAAAGAGAAGTCTGTTTGGACAATCTCTGCAGAGCAGATGACACTTGCTACAAATGCCTTTTCGCTGGACAAAGAAAGTGAAGACTTGGGTAAATGTTTCTTCCTACATCCTCCCTAACTCTCTAGACCAGCAAACAGCCAGGTGCCCTCTTGTACTTGGGCAAAAAGAAGATATTTGAAAGTTCAGCAAAATTTGTACTCATAGCTGAGGCTCTGGAAGCATAAGAAGGTCTCAAGGACATGTTTGTCACCTCTCTTTATTGTGTAGCTCTTCTAAGTAGGGATAAAAAGGACCTTTTTTTTTTTTTTTGGTAAAATAACATTTATTGCGATTGTTCCTGATTTTCAATTGAAAAATATCATTGAAGAAAACTTATAACAAAATATGCAAAGGAAAATTAAATCACCCATAATATTCTTAACTTCTTTGTATATTTCTTTCTAGTCTTTATTTTGTGTGTGATCAAAATTGTGGTCATGCTGGATATGTAGTTTTTTATGTATTACATCACAAGCCTTTTCTCATGCCATTAGTGATCTTTGACAATGTGATTTATAGTGACTGCATAATATTTCACTATATAGATGTAGTATGATTTGTTTAATGAATCACCCAGCGTGAAATATGTAGATGGTTTCTAATTATTCAAGATTATGAATAAAACTGCAATGAAATGGTTAGAAGATTTTAACCCTCCAGACTCCTATGGTTGCCAAGAATCCACAAAGCAGGGCCAATAGGATTAAGCAGACCCTTCAATCTGCAGAAGAAATTAGCCTGGGATATCTTTTTCATATCTTCCTTCTGTTTCTTCTATGATCCTAATTAGAGTAAATCTTTTGATGTAGGAAGTAGGCAAAAGTAAAATTATGAACTTCAACCTGGGGAGTCACAGGAAGTCCAGGTTAAATAATTTATGAAGATGTATATTTAGTCCTTCTCAGAAATCTCCTATAAAGGGGGCTTCAATTCCTTCAAAATTACATCCTGCAATGACATTCTGTTACACATTGGCACTAATGCAAAAAACTCAGCAAATGATTGTAGGTAGGTAGGAAGAAAGAAAGAAAAAGGAGGAAAGAAAGAAAGAACAAGGCAGTCATAACTAGGCAGGAAGGATCTATGGCAATATTTATCAGCAACCCCAATACCACTCAAGGCCACTTTAGCAAAACTGAGCAAAATATCCTCCTTTCATTCACTCTATTTACTGTAAGAGGGAAAAACGACCATACCACCTCAAAATTCCCTAACAGACTTGGAGACTAGTAGACCTGGCTACTAATCTTGCGTTGAGTAAAAAGCCAGAAGTTTGCCTACAGAGTCAAGAGGAAAGAGTCAAGAGTTAATAGACCCAGGATTAAATAGGACCCACACTTAGCAAGGTTTGAGACGTGGTGCACCTTGAGAGGTATTAAATAGAATATGGAAAGATCAAACCACAGGAGTTCCTTCTTCATTAGACCATCCAAGGATGCTCACTTCTGCCTAACTAATAATCCAGTTCAACCTGCTATGCAATTCCTAGAGGAAAGCTCCCACAGGCAATTCAGATTCCCCACCCCGCCTGTCTTTATTTATATTGTCTGTAGAGTTCAAGTCAGAGAACTGGAGTAGGTGAAAGATGTGATTGAATGGGCTTTTCCCTCTTTTTTCCCTCTTTTCTTTTTTTAGGAGAAATGACTAGCTTTCCCTGGTCAAGTAAACCCATTCAATATTTATTCAGCATCTCTATGTATCAGACACAGTGTAGAAATATACATATGTATATCTATATGTATATGTACATATATCTATATGTACACAGCTAGACCCACACGTGTATTCTATATATGAGCATTTCCAATTTAATGAGGAAGAGGGCCGGCCCTGTGGCTTGGCGGTTAAGTGCTCGTGCTCCGCTGCTGGCGGCCCGGGTTCGGATCCTGGGTGCGCACATGCGCACCGCTTCTCAGGCCATGCTGAGGCCGCGTCCCACATACAGCAACTAGAAGGATGTGCAACTATGACATACAACTATCTACTGGGGCTTTGGGGGAAAAAATAAATAAATAAAATTAAAAACAATTTAATGAGGAAGAGCCCATCAGCTTAGTGTGATCCCGGCACCACGGATGGAGGGATGCACATGGTGCTCTAGTCCAGTCTGGGTGGGAAGTTGGAAGCCCCAGGGAAGAATTTCAAAGAAAAATGATGCCTGAGTTGAGTCCTCAAGTTCCTTATTAAGCCTACTGTAGAGATGCTCTAGGGATAAACTTGGCAGGGAATTTTCTACTAGGAAAAAAAATAGGTGTTAGTACTCTACTACTCAATTTTGTAATCATCATTATCATAATTATCACCAAGTAACAGAGATTAAGTAATTTTCCCAAAGGCACACAGCATGCCCAATAAAGATCTAGATCTGGAAATCAGACCTCCCTGGCATCTAAGATCTTGCTTTACTTAATGTGTGTGTGTGTGTGTGTAATGCACATATGTGTGTGTGCATGTGTGCACATATACATGTGCATATGTACATAATGCATAGGTGTGTACAAACATACACACGTCTTATTCTCTCCTCCGCCTAAAGGGGGCCTCACACAGACTAGTTTGGGAGTGGGAAGGTGACTGAGAGGGAACATGCAGATAGAAAGCCCTGCTGGATGACCCCTAGAATAGCTCCTCCATGACAGCCACTCAAAATGATGCTTTTCTTTCCATCCTGAAAAAAGAGTCAGAATCTGAGATTTGTAGATCTCTTGAATAGAAAGATCCTCACAATCACACACCACTTTGCCTCCAGACAGGACTGCTCCTAATTTCTCTCATATTCTGAGATCCAAGACATAAGACTATGCTACTTCCTGACAGCCTCCTGTTCGAATAAATTCCCTGGTGGAGAAATCTCCCAGTCTCTATTTCCTGGACTTATATGAAAGTCTGTGCGGCAAAGGAGAAAAAGTATGGGCTTTGGAGTCAGAAAGATTTGGGATCAATTCCTACATTTACCACATTCTAGCTACCTCTGGGCAAATTATTAATTTCTCTGATCTGTAAAATTGGAATAAAAAATGACATTTCTCTTGGCTATTGATTAGACAGATAGATAGATAGTCTAGCATATAGTAGATACTAAATACATCATAGTTCCCTTTCTCTTTCTTCACCTGCCCCAGTATCATGCTGGGCTCTCTTTAGGACTATTTCACACAAATGTGATTTTACAAAAGCTATCTCAGTGGAAAGCAAGTCTCAGGTTCAGATAGGACCAAGCTTAGCAAGGTTGAGAGAAATCTGGGAAAACCATGGTTAATAATGACTATTCCCATCTCCCACACCCCCAACCCTGGCAACACTTTACATTTCTCAGCTAAGATCTGCCCTGCCCAGCAAGTCCTTGTTTTGGGGGTTTGACAATGTAAAGAGGAAAAAGAAGAGTGAGGAGAAGGAAGAAGAGCAAGGGAGAGGAGGAGACTCAAAAGGAAAAAAGGAAGACCCCACAGAGAGTGGGGTGGCAGTAAGAGCCCCATGGCAGTATTTAGGAAGATAGGTAACATCCCTGCTGTGCTACTGAGAAGCTCTGTAATCTTAGACAGAGATCTTTTCCTGAGCCTTAGTTTTCCCATTTGAAAATATGTTTAATAAAATCTATATCATAAGATTATCATGAGGATTACATGAGATGATATGTGTCTGGCTAGTAGTAGGTACCCAAATTAAAAAACAATACTACCTAATATACATTAAGTGCTTACATTGAACCAAATCTTAGGCTAAGAAAACCACCTGTACTACTCCATGCTTAATTACTATTATTATTAATTATTATTATTATCAACATCAAATAAAGAAGAAGAGAAGAAAAAGAAAGGAATCTTGGACTCACATGAAAACCATAAGAGGCATTAGAGCCACTGAGTCCTACTGCATAATTTTATAGATGAGGGAAGCCCGGGCCAGCGACATAGTGATCTGCACAAGTTCGCGTGGTTCTGAGGCAGCAGCATCTGGACTAGAATCCCAGCCTTCTAGCTCCATGTACAGAAGGTGGGAGATGTGGCTGGGCAGGGTTCCCGGAAGCCATGGTCACCCTTTCAGGAGCGGCACCTCCATGGAAACTGACCTCGTCCACCACCTCCCTGGGCAGCCAGCACCCCCACAGCCCTCACAAGGCTCATGACGCCTGTTCATTCACACTCCATTCTATCACCCACAGGCTCATAATTAGAAGAGAATACACATGCCTTGGGTTTCTGAGACCATTATTAAGAATCGGGTGAGCCACAAGCAAGCAGACAACCAGGCAGGAAAACCTGGATTAAAGCTAATCCCCTTGCTTTACAGACACTCATCAGAGAGTGGTTATGGGTCCCACGGAGAGGAAGCAGAGGCAGCCTCAGGGAGCTGGCTCCCCAGCCCTTCATCTGCCTGGGGAATCTCAGTTTAGAAAACATTATCTTTTCATGTTTGTCTCTGACAGGCACTGCAATGATTTGCATTCGTTCTCACAAAGTGTCAGAAAAGCCTGTGAAGTCGTAACAACCAGGCTTCTTAATGCATTTTAAATATCAAAAATCAACTTAATTAAGTGGGGTTAATTTTTCTTTTCTGAGCAGCAATCAAACTTTAATTAATACTCCATTAAAATGAATGCCTGGGGAAACACAAGCATGCATACACCTAATGAGTCCATCTGCCAAGGGTGGTATAACAGAAGATGCTAAGTGTGCCTCCTCACTGGCCACTTACTCCATCTCAGAGAGCCCACATTCATCAGAAATGAAAAGCTATCACAGGTTTGCAACCCTCCTCCTCTCTACGGGCCCCTCTGCCCTGCCAACAACCGAACGTAATCCATCCTCCCCTCTCCTGTCTCCACTTTGTGAGTGATTCAGGGCCAGATTTAAGCCCAGTTGGCCTCCTCCAGTGTGGAGGGCACCTCAGTCTCCCTTCCTTCACTGGCCACCAGTCAACAAGCAGGCAAGGTGAGGACCAATTCACTATAATATCCCCCTGTGGCTGACCTCATTAAAAAGATTTAATCTCTTTTTAAAAAAAATAAAATAAAAATATAAAACACATTTGCAAAGTCTGTATGTTCCTGGCTGGTAGCAAAGATGATGAAAGTTCTGCAGGACTCGCATTTCTGACAGGATTGGGTATGGGATGGAAGGGAGTCTCTGTTGTTTTCTATTTCCTCCTGCAGCGACTTTCTATTCCAGGGATTCCCAAACTTCCCCGGCCGCAGACTGCATGCTCTGGCTGACTGCGCAGAACTACCAGCCTCTGCTGCCCCCTCCTCACCAGGGATGAGGAGGAAATTTTGCCCCATTTTGGTTGAGGCCAAAATACAGGTGATCAGGAGCAAACTGTTAATATCATCACCGTTAGGCTAGTAACCCCAAGACCCCCAGGATCCTGGGCATACCTTGCAGGCCATTTTACCAAGAAACCGACCTGACCCTGGCCAGAACCAGCCAATGTCCTGTCTCCACTATCTCCCCTTACCTCTTTGGTGTGTGTGTGGAAGGAGACAGACATGTCCAGGAGAAGCTTCCGCTGCTCCACCCTGCGCACAAAGTCTTGGATGCGCACCTCCAGGTGTCGAGCTGCCTTGTAGATCTCCTCGGGGTCACATTCCCCCGTCTGAGCCAGCTGCTCTGCTGCTTCTAGGAGCTTGTCCGCGTTGGTGTATGTGTTCTGCCAGCAACAACAGTGAGGGAAAGTCAACCTGCAGTCCCCGAGCGAGCTTCGCGCCTTCCCCCAGCCCACCCGGGGCTGCCCAGAGCGGGAGCGCAGGGGCGTGGGCGCTGAGCCGACAGCTCCCTGATCTGGCACGGAGGAGCGGAGCGCCGAGCTCATCCGCCGCCTCTCAGCAAGCTAGCAGCCTGCCTGGCAGCTCAGCACTAGCGGGCACGAGCTAGGTGCCTCCTCCATCTCTGGCATTTCTCAGAGGTGGGGCGTCCCTGGAAAGAGGCGAGGAGACAAGAGAGGATGCTCAGTCCCCAACCGCTCCCTGACCCCCACCCCTACGAAGATCCATCATTGCCCCCACATCTCAGGCAGTTAACTGCCAGAGTCGGAAATACCTCATCCACCAAGATCGTCTGGGTTTCTATGTGAGAACGCCAGGAAACAATAACTGGGAGACTTGCTCAACTTTTCCCCCAAGTTCCTTGTAACTACTGGTGTTTATCTTTTGGAACAGAGCTATCTCTTTGGAGGGGAAGGGGTCAGTAACTCAGGGAGCTGACAGAAGGAGGCAGCCACAGCCAGAGTGAGGAAATGCAGGCTATTCCCTGCTCCCAGGGAAGGCTTACTGCTTGCAGGAAGGTTGAGGAGTCTGGTGATTTTGTTTATTGTAAGCTACTGCATGCACACTCACTTTCACCCACACACACTCACTCCCACACATACTCCTCTGTGTCTGTACACACCATGGTATTCTCCAGAGCATTTTAAAAGGCAACCAACGTGTAACTATTATTCATCAAGATGGGAGTCACTGCCTTTATAATAGTTATTACAGCTCTACCATGGATACAACTTTTCATCAGCAGGCTTCCCTTAAAAAAGATCTCTTGATATACCTTGATTTAGAGCTGGTGACTCAGGCGTATATTATATTTCTTAATATCCGTATAGTCGCACAATGCCCTATAGAGCAGTGAATGAGTGGTTGCTGGTGACGATGTGAATCTGGCAGCAGAAACAGTCAGGATCACAGGCAAAGTGAGTGGAGAATTGAAACGGATTAATGAGCAAGGACTGGGTGGTGCTTTACTCTGCCCACGGAGAAGTGGGCAAAAACCTCCAGTCTCCACGGAGGTTTTTGCACTCACCTGGGTGTTAAGGATTGAATTGTGTCCCCCACTAAATTCACATGTTGAAGTCCTAACCCCCCAGTACCTCAGAATGAGACTTTATTTGGAAAGAGAGTCATTCCAGATCTAATTAGTTAAGATCAAGTCATAGTAAAGTAGGGTGGGCCCCTAAAGTGTCCTTGCAAAAAGAACACCATTGAAGAGACAGACACACACCCAGGGAGAATGCTGTGTGAAGATGAAGGCAGAGACCAGGGGATGTATCTACGAGGGAAGGAATGCCAAAGATTGCCAGCAAATCACCAGAAGTTAAGAGAGAGGCATGGAACAGATTCTCCCTCATATCCCTCAGAAAGAACCAACCCTGCTGACACCTTGATCTTGGACTTCTAGCCTCCAGAACTGTGAGACAATAAATTTCTGTTGTTTAAGTCACCCAAATTGTGGTACTTTGTTACAGCAGCCCTAGCAAACTGGGGTGGAACCTTTCAGAGGCTGTTGACCCAGCCTCTTGATTGTACCGGAGGAGATGAGCAGGCCGTCAGCAAATATGTGTCATGGCTTTAAGGAACACCAAGAGAGGGCCCCATGGATCCTTAAGGAATGCTGTCTGAAAAGCAACTGCCCAAGGCAAACGCTGTCCTAAAGCAGGTGAGGTGGGGGTGGGGCTGGGTCTGAAAAGGAAGAAAAATCCTTTGGCCCCACCTGGGGAATTCACGATAAAACAGATGATCCTTGTGTGAGGAAAGAGGCTCTGCCATTGAGTTAAATAAGCGTGTGTTGATTCTGGAAAGCAAATGAACGAAGTACTCAGAGTCATGATGGAAAGGCCAGGAGAGGTGGGAAATGATCAGCAGGAGGAGACCTGTGGGGCTGTGGGCCAGGTTGAGGAAGGCTCTTATGCGGTTGTCCATAATTTCTAGAAAATATACCCAGCGCTGATGGGAGAGGGTTTTTTCAGGAATCCCTCAAATCTTCCACTTTAAACCTTAGGGAATCTCAGGAAACCCAAAAGAAACCCAGAGGTTGTGATTTTGTATTTTCTAGCCAATAAAAAAAATTTGTGGCAAAGCCAAAGCAAGCTTGCTTTCAAGTTAAATTTGGGACCAATAAGAGATAAATAAAAAGCAAAACTGAAGTTGAAACCGGGGGCCAACTTGCTCTAACCATACTCAGTTAGTTGTCTGTTTGCGAAAGCAGTTAGATAATGCATTACTAAAACCCACGCTATAGATAACATCTCTGAAGCCTGAGTCACCATGGTAACAGGTGCTTGAGTTTTTCAGGAACTGAGAGTCAACTCCTTGTCCAGTTCAGGCTAGTTAAGACCACTGACTCATCAACTGGGCCCGTGTGGATGACCAAGAGGTGACCCTTTGATGTCAAGGAGCTGAAAACTCCACCCTCAGATCATGGTAATGCCGCCATTTTGTGAACATGCATCCATGTGTCCTATGAAAAGCCATGAAGCTTGACTACACTTGCACAGATCATCAGTTACCTCACTTCTCCTTACCTGTGATCATCTATTCCCACTTCAGACCACCCCGACCCTTTATCCCATAAAGATCCCTAATCCCCATTTTTCGGGGAGGTGGATTTGAGATTGGTTCTTCTGCCTCCTTGCTTGGCTGCCTTGTGATTAAACCCTTTCTCTTTGCAAAGTCGTCGTCTCAGTGATTGGCATAATGATGCAGTGGGCAAAACAAACCTGGTTTGGTATCAAAATGACCACTGCATGTAAGGTGGACAACTTGTCCTGGTTTGCCCAGGACTTTTCTGGTTTTAGCACTGAAAGTCCCACGTCCCGGAAAGCCTGTCATCCTGGAGAGCCTCTCATCCTAGGCAGATTGGGATGGCTGGTCACCCTAATACACACTCACCACTGTAGGTGTCTCAGGAGGACAGATACATATACAATGTATGCTGCCTCAAAGGAGAATAAAGTCATCCGTGAGAGAAATAATATGACAACACAGAAAATGGAGCAAGCAACATAATAATAGATAATTAGGGGTTAAAGTTTCTTGACATGATGTAGGTGCTGAGAAGAGAATGAGTAAAAACTGAGAATAACAGCCAATCATAGTTGAATACTTTTCACATGCCCAGGACCTTCTAAAGGTTTATATGTGTATTAACTCATTTAATCTTCACAATAACCCTACGAAGTTGATATAGCCATTAGCCCATTTTACAGATGAAGAAACTGAGGCACAGAGAATTTATGGCCAAGGTCACAGGTTTCATAAGTGGTAGAACCAAGATTAAAATCTTGTTGTCTGGCTTCAGAGCCTGAGCTCCAAACCACTGTACTACCCTGTCAGACGAAGAACAGCCTTACATGTCACACTAAGGTGTTGTACTCCAAAGTAGTGGGAGGCCACAGAACAGCTTAAGTAGAAGAGAGGTGTGACTGGTGTATAGTATATAGAGACACTACTTTGCCTCTATACGGACTGAAGGCAGAAGCCTGAGGATGGGCAGGATTTAGCAGAGAAGGAGGAGTGCTTCTCAGAGTCAGGTCCCTGTCTTTTTGCCCATGGTTCTCTATGTTTCTCCCATACCACAGCCACTCTCACACTCACAGTAACAATGTGCTGCCATGTGTATCTCCACACTGGTCTGTGCGCTCCTTAAAGGTGAGTTCCATGTGTCACTCATCTTTGGTTCTCCATGCCAGGCACTGTGGCTGGTACACAGTAGGCACTTACTAAATGTTTCTTGAATGAACAAGACTCAGATGGGAATGAGCATGGCATGTTTGGATAAGTTGAGTCAATCTGACTAAAATTGGACAGTGACAGGACGTCACATTGAATAAGGCAGGGAAGAGCTAGATAATAGATTTTATAGAGAAAAGGGACAATAAAGATAGGTGGGAGGCAATGGGGTCAGCGCTAAAAGCTGGGCTCCCTGCTCTACCCGCTGCCCAGCCCTCCTCCCATCACTACCAGAAAGAGCTTCTAAAATTCAGAGCCAGTCACACCTCTCTTCCACCTAAAACTGTTCAGTGGCTTCCCGTTGCCTTTGGGGTAAATGCCTTAGCGTGGCATGCAGGGCCCTTCTTCATCTGACACCTGTCTTTTCCATTGAGCTTCAGCTCACATCACTCCCCTACAAACAGTCTGTGACATAAATTGCTTACCCTTCCAGAAACTCACTGCACTGAATCTTGCCTCTGTGCTTTTGTCCGCGGTGCCCTTCCCCCACTTTCCTACCTGACCAATTCTTACTTACCCTTTAAGACTCAGCTCAGGCATCACTTCCTCCAGGAAGTCCACCCTCATAGCCACTTCTCTCCCATAGTGGGCTTAGATGCGCTCCTCTGAGCTCCCAAAGTGATCTGTCCAACCTCCTTCTTGGTACCCGCTATATTCTAATGCAAATGTTTGCCTTTCATATTCACTTAGGGGCACATAATGTCTTTTACCTCTTTCCCTTAGTTCCTGGTGCCAAGTAAGTTCTCCATAAATATTTAGTGAATGAATTAATAAATTAAAGACTACATCAATCCCCACCAATCCTAATAATCAATACTTGGCCTTCATCAACTACTTGGTACAAGACCTTACATGCTAGAATTCATGTTCAGTGTTCAATCTCATTTGGTTTATCCTACTCCTGGCACAGTCTTGAAATAGGAATGTGCTTAGAGAATATCAACTAAAGTATCAACAGAGCAATACATTGATGCCTGTCAATGCCCCCAAGTGGAGCAAGGATCACAACAGGCTTCTGCTCACCTTCTGATCAAGTCAACAACAGCTTCTGCCCCAGGGCCAGAGTCCAACCTCACTCTGAGTGCAGTTCCTAGATGTTCTTTGGTTTCCCAGCCTCCTAGCACCTGCCTTGGATTTGAACCCTAATCAATAGTTCCCCACTGATATGCCAAAAATGGGTTCTGAGTGCTAGGATATTAATCCCTCAGCTCTTGGGGGCTTTCAAGAGGGTCTGTGGTAGCCAAAGCCCTGAGTCAGAGATTTGGGCCCTACAGACGGCTACGGTTCCTATTCTTCCCTCCCCAGCCCCCCATGCTTATGTCAACCGGGTCAAATGCCCCAGATAAGTCAGCCCTTAAGTCTACCTTCCATTCCCCTGCTGCGGCCTTGGATCATTTCTTTTTTGCTTTCTCCTCAGGGAAGAAACAGAGCATTCTAGGATAACTTGTCCCCCAAAACACAGGCATCTCAGCAATACAGGTATGGTTTCAGACTCTTTGGGCTGAAGCAGAGGGAAAGGAGGCAGGCTTTTTAAAGGCAAGGGGTAAAAGAGACAGTGAATATAAACACTTCTGGTGTCAAGAGTTGACTTCCTTGGTAATATGGAGTTAACACCTTGCTCTGGGGATGAAGGATGGGGCCTAGAAGTCACCCATTATTCAAAAGAGGCAGTATAGACTGGAGAATGTGACTACCAGAGGACCAGGAGAGAACTCCCCTCCTGATGATTATTTTTCCAGGTTGGCATGGCTGGAACCAACAGGCAGTGAGAAGAAAGAAGCAAAAGTACGCAAGCATTAAAGGAAGAGGAGACATGGAAGCACAGGCACTGGGGAGGTATAGACTTGTCTCTGGATCTTGACATTAGCGAATGGCAGGCAAATCAAGGTAATGCCTCAAACCTTACTATTTGAATAGTACTTTATAGTTGACAAATAAATCTCTTTCCCCTTCCCTTAACACTCAGTCTGGGGCAGATCTTCAGAGGACCCATTTGTGTATGAGAAAACTACCCAATGCTGTGAAAGAAGCACTTGAAAGGATTAGAGGTAACAGCACCCAATACTCACACAGGACTAGGAACAGTACCTGTTTCCACCAGTGAGACTGGAAAACCTCATGATTGACGGGATATTGGGTAGAGTACTCAGAAAAGTCTTGCCTCAGCAGGGGTAAATAATTATCCCTGGACTGAGCACTGCTCTAGTCTTGCCTAGCATGTTTTAAAAGAAAGACCCGAAAGGATCAGTAACTTAACTGTGTCCCAGAACAAAGCTTAAGAATATTGACGGGAATACAGAAATATCCAGCAACTGACAAGGTAAAATTCACAATGTCTGGGATCTAGAAAAAATTACCAGGTATACAAAGAAGCAGGAAAATATAAACTATGATGAGGAGAAAAATCAATCAAAACTGACCCATAACTGACATAGATGTTAAAATTAACAGACAGAGAATTAAAATGGTTATTATAACTATTTCATATGTTCAAAAAGTTATGTAGAGAAACAGAAGATATTTTTAAAAGACCTTGCATTTCTAGAGATGAAAAATATACTGGATGGTATTAACAGCAGGTTAGATATTGCAGAAGAAAAGACAACTGAAGTTGAGAACATAGCAATAGAAATTATTCAAAATGAAATGCTGAGAGGAAAAGAATTTTTAAAAATGAAACATCAGTAAACTGTGTGACAACTTTAAGCAGGCTAATATACACGTAATTGAAATCTCTAAAGAGGAGGAGGGGAGTGGAAAAGGTACTTGAAGAAATAATAGCCAGAAAGCTTCCAAACTTAATGAAAACTATAAATCCACAGATCTAAGAAACTCAATGAACCCTCAACACAAGAAACACAGCAAAAACTACACCAAGGCACACAAAAATAGAATCAAATCAAGTGGGGAAAAAAAGAAAAGAAAATATTAAAAGTGACTAAAGGAACAAGACATGCTGTGCACAAAGGAACAAAGATAATGACAACAGAAGATTCATCAGAAACAAGGCAAGCAAGAAAACAGTGGGGCAACATCTTTAAAGTAAAAATAAATAAATGAAAATAAATAAAAGTCAACTTAGAATTCTATGCCCAGCACAAATATTTTTCAAAAACAAAGGTGAAATAAAGACATTTTAAAGCATACGAAAGCTGAAATATTTCTTAACCAGCAGACTTGCACGACAAGAAATGTTAAAAGGAGTCCTTCAGGAAGAAGGAAAATGGTAACAGATGGAAATATGGATCCACAAACAGGAATGAAGAGCACTAGAAATGCTAACCATATGGGTAAATATATAGGATTTTTTCTTATTGTTTAAATCTCTTTAAAAGATAACTGACTACTTAAACAAAAATAATAACAATGTAGTGTGGGGTTTATAGCACATGTATAAGTAAAACATATGACAATAATAGCACCAAGGCCAGGAAGGGAGAAATAGAAGTACTATCATAAGATTCTTATACTATATGTAAAGTGGCATAATAGCACTTGAAGACACATACTATAAACCCTAAAGCAACCATTAAAGTAACAAAATAAAGAGTTAATTAGCCAACAAAAGTGATAAAATGGAATCATAAAAACTATTCAATTAATCCAAAAAAGAAAGAAAAAGAGAGAAAAAAAAAACAAAGAATAGATGAAACAATTAGAAAAAAATAACAAGATGATAGATTTAAATCTAAACATACCAATATTCACATTAAATGTAAATTGTCTACATTCCACAATCAAAAGACAGGGATTGTCAGACTGGACAAAAAGGTAAGTCCCAACTATATGCTGTCTACAAGGAATGCACTTCAAATGTAAAGACATAAATAGGTTAAAAGTAAAAAGATAGAAAAAATATAGTATGATAACACTAATCAAAAGAAAGCTAGGGTAGCTATATTAACATCACACAGTAGATTTCAGAGCAAATATATTACCAGGGAAAAAGAAGGTCATTTCATAATGATAAAGGAGTCAATTCATCAAGAGGATATAATAATTCTAAATATTTATGTACCTAATAACAAAGCTTCAAAACATGTGAAGCAAAAACTGATAAACTTGCAAGGAGAAATAGACAAATCCATAATTACAGTCAGAGATTTAATGCCCTCTCTCAATAATTAATAGAACAAACCCAAGAAATTAGGAAGGATATAGGAGATTTGAATACTCTCAACCAACTTGACCTAATTGACATTTATATAACACTCCACCGAACAACAGTAGAATGCACCTTCTTTTCAAGTCCTCACAGACCATTTACCAAGAGAAACCGTATTCTGGCCCATCAAACAAGTCTCAACAAATTTAAAAGGATATGAGTCATACAAAATATTTTCTCTGATCATATTGTAATTAAATTATAAATCAGTAATAGAAATATCTCTGGAAAATCTCCAAACATTTGGAAGCTAAATAATCCAAGGGTCAAAGAAGGCAGTAGCAGTTTAGCAGGTACCTACAGTGTGCTAGGCATTGTGTTAGGCTCTTTATATACAGTACCTCTAATCTTTGGGATCAATCATAAGATAGGCAGTATTAATTTCATTTTACAAATGAGGAAAATAAGGCTCAGAGAGGTAAAGTAACATATTTGAAGAATGTTACATAGCTGGAAAATGGCAAGCCATGTCTCTTTGACTATAACCTCCAGGCACTTTTCATTGAACAATGTACCTCTCTAAGACTCATTGTAAAATTTCCAATTCCTCTGCTTCTCTGTTACTTTGTATTATACTCAGTCTTATGCCTTTGATTTTTAAATTATGACATTGTAATTGTTCATTGGCAACTGCTATTTTTTTTTGTTTTGCAGCACACTTCCAATGTGTACATAATGACTTCCGGAGAGAATTGCATTCTCCTGGAAGGAAAAAGTCCTATCTTACTCATCTTTTCTATCTCAATTACTCATCAATGTACCTGGTAGGCACAGTGCTTTCCTTTCAATAGGCACTCAACCCAAAAACTCTGCAGCCTAGCATCCTGTCAGCAGTAAGGCTTGGAAATGGATGTTTACCTTATCTCCTCATGTAGGTAGTTCCCAGTTTAAGAATGAGTAGTGGTCCAAAAGTTTCCCTTGTAAGCCTTTTATTTAGCACTGGGAATGTATTTGCCATGTAAATGGGAGTTAGATTCCCAGGATAAAGTAAAGAAATTCAGTTGAGCACATAATATGTTTAAAATATAGTACTGATATAGCACATCATGTACAATCAACCAAAATTTATAACTAGGGTGATACAGGAAAACGTTTTTCAGTTTTCATCTTGGAGCACCATGCACATATTTCTCCTCCATCTGCTGGCTCTTGCAGGGGAGGAAGGGGAGGGACTGACAAAGGCAAAGTGCTCTTTGGTGGGAAGCAGTAGGAAGGAAAGGAAGAAACTACTTCTTGGTAACAGTGATGGGTTAACCCACCACATTATATCTGTTGGAAGGACATCTTCCTAGGTGTCCTGAATAAGAGAACAAATAATAGTTGCCTCCATTAGGGCAATTTGTATGTCCAAACAAGGAGTGTCTAATGAGTAGTCCTAATCAGATGCTCCTTAAATTAGAGACTGTCTGTACAAATCTTCAGGCTACTAATTGGAAATGATACCAAAAATAACTATTGCAGATGCTGATACCTCCCAACACCAATAGTTTGGGTGCTGAGATTATCTCTGGGAACCTAAACACTGGCTTTACCACATTTACATATGTGATCATCACCCCATCCCATTCTCCTACACATCTCTACTTGCAGAGAGCATTTTCCTCTCTATATCTAAAATACTTCAGCACCTTTTCCTATTAACAATAAATGGTATATTTTCAGAACTCCACATCTTTTAAAGTAAAGTTTTATTTTCCTGCAGTCTAATTTTTATGTGTTTAAGAACGTTCCTAGTCCTAGGAATTCTGAGAAAAGAACAGCAGTTGTTCTTCACTAGGGTGTTCTCTCTTTTATTGATTCCTTTTCTTTCCTTCTGATCCTCAGGACCCTCTGCATTTACATGTTATGCTTTAAAGGTACTTCAATGTATTTCCTCTCAGCTGCAGGCGGGAAGATGAATAGCTAGTCACTCTCAGGCAAAAGAGCAAAAGCAATAATGAGAACTGTTAGCATATTATCTATTTAATATAATAATGACAGCATAGAAACACCTTGTTTCTGGTCCAAAAGGCAAGGTCAATCCTAGAGGTTGCCAACACAGGTTATAAGGTATGATCTGACAGAAAACACCAGGTCCAGCTTTTAAGAAAGGACCAGCCAGATTCCAGAAAATGTGATAACCCTTAGGGAACTGAGACACAAAGCAAGGAAGGACTTTCTCCCTGACTCTCCCCACCTGTGCCTCCAGGGCATGGAGAGCAGTTGAAGGCAGAGACAGGACTGGTGCTTAGACTGAACACAAAGAAGGTAGTGCAGACAGGAAGGGGACTAGAGGACAGAAGTTGGCCCAGAGCTTGCAGCGTGGGGCAAAGCAGAGGGTCCTAGGGAGCTGAGCAATTAGGAGATCAAAACCAGGAGAGTGCCATGCAGACACAAAGCTCTGAAGATTGCGGAGGGAAGCACTTAATCCTCTTCTCACTAAGCAGGCCCCAAATGCAGCCAGCTGGCATCCATATTGCAGCTGGGAAGCAACCCACCACTCTGGGAATTTGATAACATGTCTCCACCCTCCCTCTCCCTCCTTCCCCTCTATTCAAACTGGCAAAATAATGAAGGAAAACATGTAACCACAACAGAAGAATGTGGACAGAAAATATTTTACAAGTGAAGAAGGTAGACCTATGTGTTCAGATGTGGATACATGGACTGCCCAGTCGCCGTGGCCCTGTACAAGTTCATTCTAACATGGAATTCTTAAAGCCAAAGAAACAAGCAGTTGGTGAGACAGCACCTCCATGGAACAAAGACGAGTAGGGCCACCTGCTGCAGGGTTTGGCAATTCAAGAGATTTTGGGTGGGGGTGGGGAGGATGTACCCAAAGCAATGTTCTCTCTCAAAAGATGTAACTTTGTAGGGTTGCTGTTTTTCCTGTTTTCCATATTCTATGTTTGGCTGTCAGTGGGAGGCAGTGGGCGCGAGAGGGAGAAGGCAGGGCTTTGGAGTGACAAGACAGTTGGCTTGAAAATACTGCTGTAATCCTTGGGGCTTGTGGATTTCTTTCTCTGTTCTGTTCCACCCCTGAAGAGGACAGACAGAGAAAGGCTATGTCTGACCCAGGGAGATGGGGGTCAGATGACAAGGCCAACAAAGCAGAGGGTCTGGCCCGCACTTCTGCTTCTGCACTGGTAAGCACAGCACTCAAGTCCTTTCACCCTCTTTTGGTCACATTTAGTCCTGTGACCCCAGGGCTGTCCACATCTACAGAGATCCGCAGGGAGCCCACCGCCTCTGACCTAAGAGCAGAGGTCACTGACCCTCTTGACTGATAGCGTTCCTGTTCACTTTCTACCTTCGCAGATCCTGGACCCCCCCTACCTGCCTTGCTCTTACCTTGGCTAATCTCCCTGGGTTTGATCCACAGATTATGTGGAACAGGGTTTCTCAACAGCAGCACTAGCAACAATTTGCGCTGGATAATTTTTTGTTTAGGGGGTTGTGATGGGTTGAGTTCTGTCCCTCCAAAAAGATATGTTGAAGCCTTAACCTCTAGTACCAGAGAATGTGACCCTTTTTGGAAATAGTGTCATTGCAAATGGTAATTTGTTAAGATGAGGTCATACTGGAACTGGGTGGGCTTTAATCCAATATGACTGGTGGCCTTATAAAAAGATGGCCATGTGAAGATACAGACACACAGAGAGAGCCATGTGATGTGAAGGCTGAGATTGCAGTGATACCGCTACAAGCCAAGCAATGCCAAAGATGGCCAGCAAACCACCAGGAGTTAGAAGAGAAGCCCAAAACAGATTCTCCCTCACAGACCTCAGGAGGAATGAACCCTGCTGACACCTGGATCTCGGACTTCTAGCTTCCAGAACTGAGAGACAAGACATTTCTGTTGTTTTTAAGCCCCACAGTTTGTGGTACTTGGTTATAGAAGTCCTAGGAAATTAATACTGGAGCTGTTCTGTGTACTGCAGGATGTTTAGCAGCATCCCCAGCCTCTACACACAGAATGCCAATAGCAACCCCTTCCTCAGATGTAATAACCAAAAATGTCCCCAGATGTTGCCAAAGGTCCCCTGGGGAACAAATCACCTTCCAGTTGAGAACCATTGTTTTAGACCATAAGACCACAGAGGAAGCCCCAGTACAACTTGCTCAGTTTACAGTGCTTTTCTGATAATCCTTCAGACGGCAGAAGCTTACTGAAGGAATCATCTAATCCTGTGGTTCTCATAGGACAGGATGAGGGGGTAGATAACTGAGCTTGGGGGGAAAAAGCAGTGCCCAGGCTCTACCCCAGATTACTCAAATCAGAACAGGCTTGAGGGGGTGGGGCGTGGTGTGGAGTTGGGAGAGTATTTGATGGCATGTTTTTAAAAGCTCCCCAGGTAACTATAACTGCAGCCACTATCTAAGGCTAAAACCACTCGTCTAAGGGCAGGGCTCAAAGCCTGGGCTGAAATTCTGAGGTGAGCAAAATCTAGTCTTTTGCCTTAAAATGGCTACAGCCTTTCAATGAATGACAATGCTCCTGAAGACCTGAGAAACTCAGGAGAACTAAGGATATTAACAGATTTAACACTTTGCTTAGTAGTTTAAATACTGTAACTGTGGTTTATAAAAGTAAAAACTAGAAATACCCAAAATGTTCAATACTAGGGTGTCAAAATTGACTTTAGTGGAGCCATTTTAAAATGGAGTTGGAGCTGCCTTTCCAGAGAAACTGCTTTGCTGTCTTGAACCTTGAACTGGGCCAAAATGACAATTCTTTTACAAGCAATTGTTTGAGAAGTCAGCAGGAGAATGGACACCCTGATCACAAAGACTGATGATCGTGGACTTTCTGAAGATAGAATCAATAGTCAATCAATGTTTAGCCAAGACTAGCTCTCTGCCTCAACTCCAATAAAAATTCTTTGTAATACAACCTCCTTTCTTTGCCTTTAAAAGCCCCTGACTTTTACTCCCTAGTGGGATAGTATTTGGGTTTCTACCTGAATCTGTGGTCCCCAAATTGCAATTCTTTGATCCCAAATAAATGCTTTGCCTCTTAAAATGGTTTCTGTTTTAATGGGTTGACAAGGGGGATGGTTCACTACATTGTGGTACAGTCACATGATGCAATCATTACAGTTATGTTTTGAAGACTATTTAGTGATCTGAGGAAGTGTTCCTGGTATAAGATTAAATGAAGAAGTCAGGATAAATCAAAGTATGGTTCTGACTCTTTGTTTCTTTCTTTCTTTCTATCTGTCTATCTATCTATCTATCTATCGAAAAAACTACTACTGATAATTAATGATGGCTGCCAGTTTTGGATCCACTCACAAACATTATTACATGTGGTAGATTATGCTATTATATCATGTTACAGATAAGAAAACTGAGGCTTGGAAAGGTAAAGAAATTCACAGTAGGTTCACACAACTGGTGAACAGCAGATGCCAATCTGGAATTCACATTTATTTGACCCCTAAGCAAAACATTCTTTGCATTCTACTGTGCTGAATGGAAATCTGCCAATAAATATTAATAGTTTATCTATAATTATCTCTTAGTGATATTAGGGACAATTTTTCTTTTCCACCATTTCCTTGTTTTTCAAATGTTCTATGGTGAATATGTATTAATTTTATAATCAGAAAAAATGGAAAAATCATTTAAAGTATAAAAATTATATGCAGGGCATTCTTTAGAAATTATCCCAAAAAATAAACAGAAATTTTTATATTTACATATGTTTGCTTATTTTTGTATGTGTAAGAAGAAAAATGTGCAAGGTAACTGTGACTACCTTGGGAAAGAGGGACTGGGAAGTGGGAGTGTAGGTGTAATTAGCATTTTTATTTACATATCTTTACAATGTTTCACTTGTTATTACAACAAACAGGAATCTCTTTCAAAATTTGAAAAATACCAAATACAAGAAATTTTAAAGGAAAAGATAAGGATCCAATATATTTTTGTCAATTGAGTGCATTTAGAAATACAAATAAATTTCACTACAAATGTATTTAGCTTAGAGATGGGTACATTTCCTAGTTGTGGGATCCTGAAGACACTAACGCTTGACCAACCACAGTGAAATATACAATCGCAAAAAAAGTAAAATCTCTCTGTAGCGCCAGTGAGAGATTTCACCTTTCTCAGTTTGGACTTTATGACATCGCTCATCATAGCTTAGAAGAAACATGATTTTGGTATGACATATATATATGTAAAAAAGATCCAGTTCAAAATAATGACCTATGAAGTGCTAGAAATTATCCTTCTTGGGCAGAGTGCCAGCATCAACTACCCATAACCCTGAGTTGTCTTTCTCAGCAGCCAGAAGTAAGAGACATGTCAAATTTGAAAATACTTAAAAGACAGGCAGGCTTCTGGACCACACTCCCAAGAGCCTCTGTCTGGAAGGAGGCTGTATGGTTCGGTTGAAAGGCTTCCCTATCACCGTCATATAAATATCAAAGCCCTAGTGCCCATGGCACGGAGCTGACAGCAGCACAGAGTGACAGGCAGGGCCAGTCCTTGGGTGCTCCAAGTATGAAAGTGACAAGCTGGTGTGGGTTGAAATGCTTAGGGCTCTTTAAATAAAAATCAGCAAAATAAAGATAGAGTGATGCAAAAGTGAAAATGATAATAGAAGAGATCTAGTTCTAGAAGAGTCATCCTCCCTCTCCCAATCTTGAATTCCAGTCCACTGTGGGACTTGGGTTTCAGTGGCTTTAGAAGACCTAGGATACTTACATCTCACCTCCCCTGGGTGTACCATAAAAATCATCACCATCATCATCACCCTCCAAGAGAAATATGGCTGTGAGCCCGAGGGCTGCTCCAGGGCCCGCAGGGAGTGACACATACTGCTCTAAAGGAATTACAGATTCCCTAATCAGGCCCCCCTGAATGCAGGCCAGCCCTAGAAGGATACTGCAGTGTTGGGAAGGACCCTCAGTGAAGGGAAAGGGAAAACTTTAGCCTCTGCAGTGGCCCTAGAGTGTCTCTACTCGTGACTGGAATTAGTGAACATTGCCATGCACCCCAAAGCATCCAAAAAAAAGGAGGAATTATGTTCAGAATGCTCTGTATACAAGGCATGGAAAGTTGAAACTATTTCAGAAAGTTTACCATTAATAAAAATGAAATTTGAAAGTTTCAGCATGAAGTGCTTAGGGTTAAGTCTTGGTTCTCTATGAAATTAAATTATGTAGAACAGTTTGTTCTCCAAGGATGTGAAAGAAATGAAGTTTGACAGTAGTACAAAGTGGTGATTTAATGCTGAGGGCACACCAGGTAACGGAGCCATCAGGATAAGATGGATAAGCCTGGAGAAGTTTTCAGAAAGAGGCAAGTTTTTGAGCCAACTTTAAAGTCTAAAATGTGAAGGCAAAGGGGAGGAATCTGCCAGGCAAGAGAATGGCTCGGGCAAAGGTCCAGATGGGGAAGTCGGGAAGATGTAAGGGGCCTTAGCAAAGAACTAAGAGAGTTACAGTCCTGGGGGTTTCCCCTTCAAGCCAGGGTTGGTGATGGAAAGCTTGTTGGGGGCTCACGGCAGAAGTGGCTAATGGCTCTTCAAGAACAGCCCAACTGTCCTTAGAGAAGCTCAGTTCAGGAGTCAGAGAGCCCGGCTCTGGCCCTCACTGTAGGACAAGCCCCAGACAGTGGCCATGTGATGTGGAAGAGTGGTGGGGAGGGGTCTGAGGGAGGCAGGAGAGACAGATGAAGGAGAACTACACTAAGAACTGGGCCACCTGCACACCCTTCTCAAACAGGGCTGGATTCAGAGATTTGCTCCAGGACAGAAATGACACCCTATATCCACTAAGGACTGTTCATCACAGACTGTTGGCCAGGCCCTCTGAGACCTCAGGATCTCCACTTTCAAAGAGGGAACAACATGTTCTTCCCCTTTCCTTTCCTTAGAAGATTGAGTGAAAAGATTCACCCATTGGAGCATTTCCTCGGAGCAGAGGTCCTGCGGGAGATCAAAGTCTCCCCACATATGGCTCTCAAGGGAAGGGGCAGAGTCTGAATAGCTGGAGATTGGATCAAGAGACAGGGAAGGCCCATGAGGCTCAGGCTCACATCCCATCATTCATCTCATGATCTGGAGCTCTTAAATGTTCCTAACTTTCACAGGCCAAGAACTATCTTTCATGACCACAGACTGCACCCATAATCCTCATAGTCATGAAAGCCTTGGCAAGAACCATGAGTAATTCAGTACAAACTCACCCTCAACACTATAAAGGGAGAACTAAGCAATGGGGTTATGTGCATGGTAACACCATACATAGGAGCAAGCTGGCTAGGAGGCGGGGTCTGGCAGGCGTGAATAATTTCACAGAATCCCAAAAAGGTAGATGCAAGAGCCACTGTAAACCCCCAGGCCTCTCTGGAAGGGCTGGGCATGAGCTGGGGGGACACTGCTTGCTGTTGAACAGGTCACTGTGGGCAGGGCTTCCCTGTTCTCTCTGGTTAGAAGGCCACATAAGACAAGTGGTCAGAGTGCTCTACATGCAAAGCATCATGCTGTTTCCATTTCATTTTCCAAAATCTACTTTTGACCCCAAAGTCTCACTGATCTGCACTTATATAAACAACAGAACAAGGCTCATTAAATCACTAGCTTTAGCTTTATAATGTGGAAAGTTTCCCCCGCTAATCCTGCTCCTCATGGGAATCTGGCCCTCAAACAGTATAAGAAGCCCAGGGCGTGAAGAGTTCAGTTAAACTCAGAGACTGGTCAGCACATTCTCTCTCGGGAAACACCCTGTATGGGGCAATATCATCAATCTTTTCTATATCTTTAGTTCCTCTTTTCTGAGCGTGTTCCAGACATGATCTCATCCACTGTCACTATACCCCTCGAATAATAATGATCATAATTTACATTTGCTCTGTGTTCTAGACTTAAAGTGCTTTTAAGTACATTATCTCATTTAATACCTACTTCAACTATGATGGAATAAATATCATTCCCATTTTATAGAAGTAGAAATAAGGTTTGGCAAGGTTAGGTGACCTGTACATACACATGGCTCTGGGCCTCCTACCAGGCATTCCAATCTCTGTATCCTTCTCACTGATCTTGTTGCCTCCCACAAGGAAGAAGGGAGGAAGAATCTATAACTCTCATTTGGTCGATGGGGAGCTTATGGCACTAATAGTTGAAGTGGTCTTAATGTGCGGCAGAGGGTAAGGGAAGAGAGAACCTAGGAAATTACCCTGTGTCAAGGTCATCTGGTACCAAGTCACCTGGCCCCCTGAAGCCACGAGGGAATGTAATTTCTCAGAGCAAACGTCAAATCTCAAACCTTTCTAACTTTATAAACTTGTAAAACTTTTACCAGAGTGACTGCTATGGCAGGTGGGTCAGACCCAAGGTTTGCATCCAAATACCCTCTCTTCTTTAGCTGTATTTTTTTAAAGCAAATGAGACTCACCTTGTGAATTCCCAAAACACTAAAGAGTCCATAACTTTAGGTGGAGTCCAAGCCCCAGGAAGAAGGAGAAAACAGAAAAATGTCTATCACATGGATTTGGAATTCCCTTTTTAGCCTTATTCACTGCCCCCTTCCCTTGCGTTATTTTCAAATTCTAGGCATGTGATGGACTAAAGTCCACCAGAGCTATTTCAATGCATACTTGGCATCACTAAGGCTCAAATGCATTGTACAAAATAGCCCACAGTGTGAAACATCATGGAGATATGTAATTACAGCTGAGGTTGCCAATATGTAGTGTGGTCAGCTCCTAGAATACAGTAGGACAGCTGCATTAGTCTCTACTGAAACCCAAGGGCAGTGCCTTGGGCTGGCCGGGCATTTGCCTTGTGGATCCCAAGACAAATAAAGGCACCTACCCTGATGAGACTCAGATGTCGCCTGGTATTGCAGGAGGCCATAAGAGCTCAGCTCCCTCTGCCCCAAACCTGGCTTCCTTTCCAGATGGAATAACTCAGATGTAATGCTTTGTCCTTGTCAGAACTTGGCAGTGGGCTTTTCTCTGGTTAAAAATTTATTCCAAACAAAACTGGTGCATGAAAATGCCTCCAGTTGCTCATTGGCAGAGAAAAAAGACACAGATCTGCTTGGTGGGTTCTTTTCGTTGGTAATGTGTGTTTATTTTTTGGTTTGCCTAATATACAGCCTGAAGCCCTTTCACTCAGGGCTCTTAGGTGCTGGTTCCCGGTACTTGCCGTCTATCTCAGCTGCCCCATCCAACCACAAGTTCTCAAAAGCCCTGACCCTTCAGTCCAGATACTCCCGATTTGCCTCATCACCCTGAATGCCACAACAAGGGAGTACTCACATTGCAGACCTCTTAGGGGTCCTGGAAAACACTGCCCACCTGAAACCACACTTGGACCAGAGCTGAGCACTGCATCCGGGACCTGACTAGAGCCCCTATTTCAGGAAAGGATCTCACAAGAGAAGATGGGACAGACGTGAAGGAAAAAGAGGAGGATGAGACAGTAGAAGGAAGAAGGAAGGAGGAGGAAGAGGAAAGAGGCTACAAAGGTTACTGTTTTGAAGCACTCTCAACCACCACCACCATCCTGCACCCCACCTCAGCTGGTGTTATGTGCTCAGAAGGTCCTTTAACATACATGCATCCACAATGCGGAACTGAAAAGGCTTCGGAGGGCACGTGTAAATTGCCATTCTCTAAAGCTTTCTCTTGAGAAAAGATTCTGAATGCTTGGCTTAAACCCAGGCTTCTGTTTTCAATGCTTATTTTGCTCCTCCTTCCCCACTCATAACTGTACCCACTTTTAATAGCCTAGAGAAAGAAGTCTTAATATTAAAGACTTCACCAGCAAAGAAAAATAACATTGTAGATATATATCTATCACCATGGATATATCATTAAGTGAGAAAAGCTGGTGACCAACGTACACATATGTATAAATAGAGGAATATCTGGAGGAATAAACACCAAAGTATTGGCAACTGTTAGCCAGACAACTGAGTAGGTGGATTATTTTTGCTGCTTTTTGCTCGTCTCCACTTCTATATCGAAAATGTGTAGTTTTGTAATTAAAAATAAAAAAGTAAAAATAAAATAGAAACTTCATTTGGAAAAAAAATCAACATGAGAGTTGAATAAACTCAGGTTTTTCCCATTACTCTGAATATATGAATGCTAGAATCATGGGCTCTGGGGTCAGCCTGCCCAGGTTCAAGTCTTGCATCCTGCACTTGAGTGATCCTCTCTAGGCCTGTCTTTTCATCTGGAAAATGAACATAATATTAAAACCTACTCCATAGAGTTGTTTCAAGGATTAAGGGAGATATTTCTTGTAAAGGTATGTATTCAATAAATGGCAGTTATTATTATTACTTATTCTTAGGTTCGTCTTTATAGCACAGGTTTAAAACCTTGCAAATACTTTTCAAAATATTTTTATCCAGGAGAAATATTTTCATTGTGGAATTTGCATACATTCCCCCTGTACGCAAATCCATCGTGTGCTCCCTCTTACTTTCAGCTTAGACAATGCTGGCTTCCAAGCACATTCCTTGCTCACAATGTGTCATAGAAATGAAAGAAAGAAGGAAGAGAAAGGAGGATGATTTGGTTTCTCTTAATCTGGGCAGGTTGATCTATGTTGAAATTAATTATTGGAAGACATGGTAATATGTGGTTTGCTTTCAGAATCGATACTGGGCAGACGAGAAAGCTTTCCTCTGGAATAGCGTTCCCTGTTTCCTTTCTGTACCACGTCAGTGCTGTCTGAGAGACAGCAACTTGATTCTTCCCATCTGTATGTTATTCTCACTGTGTAAGGTAAATATGTTGTTGCCTGGTGAAACTAGTGGTTACACACTTGGTACCCCTCTAAGGAGGCCCACTAAGTCAGAGAATCCTTTAAAAGGGAGAGTGCTCTCACTTGGTGCCCAGACTCTCCCCTTCCTTCTCCCTTTTTTGGGGCCCCATGGCAGGCTCAGCTCTAGTCCAGTTACAGAAAACAAATGGAACACATCTTACTAACGACTGTCCTCCATATCAAGTTCCATTGGCCCTGCCCTGGTGCCCAGGTTTGATAACTAGACTTTTGTCCTGTCCCTAAGAGCCAGCCCTTCCTTACCTGGTTCCCCAGCAACCCTGCCTCTGATTTGCAGCCCAGTGGCTGGAGCCCTGCTATTTGTTATGAGCCTTCCCAATGCAAACTGTCCTTCCTCCTTGGATCTCTGAACACACTGGCTCCTGGATGCCCCGTGCTGGGTACCCCCTACCCACCACCTCCAGGCAGGACACACCATTACTCTGTTGCTTTTTCTTGGTTCTGACTGGTCAGATTGGATAGCCACCTCTTCCATAAAGCTTAACCTAAGGGCCAAGCTTGTCATTACCTACAGCTGATCTGTCCCCTTGGCACCCGGCCCATCTCAAAGGACAGGTCTCCTCTTTCCAACATAGTTAAGCAGACCACACGAAGCTGAGTCTTGAGAGATGACAGCATGGTACTTGATAACCTAGCCTAGAAGGGAGTAAAGCTTAGATGATTTCCATCACCACCACTACCACCATGGTCACCACTGCTACTACAGAGGCCACCATTCATCAGGCACCTCCTATGAAACAAATTCTCTATTAGGAACTTTCCATATGTTATTTCTAACCCTCACATCACTCTTCACGGTAGGTGTCACTATCTCCATTTTAGAGAGGACACTGAGGCTCAGGGAAATTTAGTGATTGTCACAAGTCCCAAGGCCGATAAAAGCAAAGAACAGACCGACTGCAGATGCTATGCTTTTCTTCACTACACCTATGTTCCAATAGATGGGAAATCAGAACTGAGTGAGATTCTCAATTAGGCTTGTGGAGCTAGCAAGAGGGATGCATTTTGGAAATTAGGAGGTTTAGTTAATGATAGCCTGACCTTAGCAAAAGGTGAAAGATAAAAAATAATCTCCTGGACTGGGCCAAATGTAGTCCACCATTTTGTGCTAGAAAATGGAAATGAAGACTCAGGCTAGATACTGGCCAAGTTAATTGCTAAATAGGCCAAGCTCTAGCAGAGAGCAGAGCCAGCTGTCACACAACCATGGGTACATGTGTTTCAGATAAGCCAGAAGACAGGTCGAGAAAGGTGAAAGGCAGTCATAGGGTTCCCAGAGGCCTGGGGTCATACAGACCTTTAGGATTAAGAAGATGTCGTAGAGGATCATGGAGGTGACCCTGGAGTCCAATGGAAATCTCAGACACGTGGAGGGAAAAAGTGTCACTCAGCGGTCCTGTGGCCACAGTGCTTACATGTAGCTGTCTGAGGGGTTACCCAGATCCACACATAGAAAAAGGACTAGGAACTGGTTCTGGGATGGAACTGAGGACCCTACCAGGCCCAATCCCAGAGACATCCAAAGTTCTCATGAATTGAGAGACTCTACAGCAAGGTGGTTGGAGTCTGGGCTCTGAAGCCAGACTACCAGAGTTGAATCCCGCTCTGCCACTTACCAGCTCTGCCAACTTGAGCTAACTATTTAACCTCTTTGCCTCAGATTCCCTATCTGTAAATGGGAATTAGAAATACCTAGCTCATGGGATGTTATGAGAATTAAGGGAGTTAACATAAGAAAAATAATTAAAACAGTGTCTGGCACATAGTAAATAGTCAGTAAGTGTTATTATCATTATTGCTGTTGTTATTAGGGTCTCCTCAACAAGGAGAAGAAAAAAGTGTCTAGCAATGAACACGATATACTGAATAAAAAGTATGACTAGAGTTGTCTTAGACTCAAAATCAATATACTGAACATAAAATTTGTATACTACTTTTGTCTAATTTTCTTTCTGTTTTGTTGTTGCCTTTAAGATCCCTTTGAAAAGGGCCAATCTTATTCACCTCTAACAAAGGAGAATTTTTGAAAGGGAAAAAGAACTTCACCACATTTCAGCTACTAGAGGGAAAGGGTTAAAGCCTCCCCTAGCAGTCAGGCACGATGTGATGGTAACTATCCCAGCTGGAAAAATCATGGAAACGTAGTGGGCTGGGGAAGTGGACAGAGTACGGATTACAATGTCTTCTTGTCAAAATTGGTTTCTATGGCTTCATCTGAAATAAATTTTAGTTTTTTTTTTTTAATTAAAAAATACAGACGAGTCCAAAGAACTCACTCAAAATTTGACTCAATAGATGCTTCTTCCCAAGTGCCAGATCTTGGGCTGGGGCTGTCCAGGCTGACTCCAGCTCAGTGCAGTCTAATTAATTCTATCAGGATATCTCTCAAGTAGGTCCCAGGTTATATGATTCTGGGGCCTGTGTTCTTATGAATATTCATCTCATCCATCTCTCTTCTAATTACCATTCTTAGAGTTGGAAGGGACCTCAGAGATCATCTGGCCTTGATATGTACACAACAAAGGAATTCCCTCTATACCATTCATTCCTTTACTTTTCAAGTGCTATTCCATGTTAGGCTCATGGTGCTAGGCATTGGGATAAAAAGACTAATGAGACAAAATTTCTGTTCTAAGGAAAGTCACAGTCCAGCTGGGGAGTGAGGCTAGCATAAAATTGATTATAACACTGTGTGATAACTACCATCACTGTGTGATAACTACCATGATAGAGATGTGAGCAGAATAGGTGGGTGCCTAGAAAAGAGGCATTCAATCCAAACCACAGAGGCCACTGAAGCCTTCTTGGAAGAGGTGATACTTGAGATGAGTATTCAAAGATGAATAGAAGCTGGTAAAGGGTGGTCAGAATTAAAGAAGTGGGAAGGATTAGAGAGGAGACAGCATTGAGACTGGAGAGCATGGCATGTTTAGGTAAACTCCAGAACATCAGCAGTATAGGGTGGGGTGGAAGGAGCACAGGAGAGGTAAAATGTAAAGCCAGAGAAGGCAGTAGCCAGGTCATAAAAGCTTTATAATATCAAGAATTTGAACTTTATCTTGATGGGAAGCCATCTGTGGGTTCCATAACCAATGGAGTAGCAAGATGAGATGTGCGTTTTAGGAAAACCACTCTTGTGGCAGTGTGGGGACAGACTAAAGGAGACCATGACTGGAGTCAGGGAAAACAGGAGAGTACTGCAATACTCCAAGCAAGAGATAATGAGACTCTGATCTAAGGCAGTGGCAATGGAGATGGAAGGAAAGGGACACATTAAAGAGGTAGAATTAGTAGGACTTTGCAATGGACTCATGACGGGTGAGAACAAGAAGGGAGTCAAGAATGACTCACAAGTTTCTGGCTTGAGCAACTGGGTGGTTGGTAGCCTTCACTGGCATGGGGAATACAGGAGGAAGGGCACACCAAGAAGGGGTGGGAGATGATAAAATAAATTTGGGACATATTGGGTTTGAGAACCCTCTGAGAAATCAAAGTGGAGGTGTCCAGAAAGCCAATGCGTTTACAAACAGGGAGCTAAGGGGTGAGATCAAAGAAGAGACATGGATTTGGGAGCCATCAGAGCAGAGGTGGTAGTTTAGGCTGAGAAAGGGTATAAAATCATGCAGGGACTGTAAAGTGAGAAGAGAAAGTCTGAAGAACAAATCCTGGGGAAAAGGGAGAAGAGTCGAAGAAGGACCAGCCAGAAAGACAAAGAAGCCAAGAGATCATGGTGTCATGGAAGACTTGGGAGAAGAGAACTAAAAAAGGAAGTGGTCAACAGGGTCAAGGGCTTCAGAAAGATCAATTAACATCTGAAAAGTGTCATTTGGATTTAGCAACAAAAGCATTCGAATGGAGACTTTGGTAAGATTAACCTCACTTGGCCAGAGGGAATAGAAACCCAATGGCAGGCATCAAAGGGCATCTAGGAGGTGAGGAAGTAGAAATGCAAATATAGATGCCTCTCTCAAGAACTTGGACTGTGAAGGGATGGAGAAACAGGGGAAAGTGGGGTCCAGAAAAGTAGTCTTGGCTTCTTTTTATTTGTTTGTTTGTTTTTAAGATGTGAAAGACTTGAGGATGTTTATGTCCTAAGGAAAAAAGGGTCACGTCTACTGGAAAACCTCCCGTGATAAGAAGCACACTACATCGCAAGACATTTCATTCTGGTTTTGAATAGCTCAAAAAAAGCAACCGTGGGTTAGAAGCGATACCTGAATTAAGCTAAAATTGGCTTTACTATACCTTCCAGCCTTATCTCTGCTACAGGAAGCCTTCAACTATCAAACCCACCCCGCTGCCTTCCATAAAACATTATTTACTCAAAACTGAACATATCTAGTTACTTTAACTTGACTCTCCTGGCAGCCGTCCAACAATGACAGTCTAGTTTGTCAATATCCTTTTGAAAATATATTTTCTAAAATTAGGGACAATATTCCATATGTGATCTAAACAGCCAACATATAGAGAAATTCTTCTTTCTCTGGTTTAGAGGTTATATTTTAATTCATGTCATCACTCAAAAGCCTTTAATATTCCTCTTTGCTCTAAGAGTTAAGTCTAAATCCTATCATCTAAAGGTCAAGGTTCTGGAGAGCCTAGACACAACCTATACTCTTTCCAGCTTTTCTACAATGATTTGCTCTCTACCATGCAGAACCTTTCATTCACATCAATTTATTGATGCTTTATTCACAGTGTCACACAATTTACAAGAGATGCCAGGAAATTTGAGGACTCTCATCACCACCATAGTTTTCCTTGAGTCAGAACTGAAATCATATCAGAACAGCATTTTCCATTTCCTCCATCTGATAGAGCAGACTATGGTATTCTGTAGTAACAATCATGGCTTCTTTTTTGCTCTCCTTTTATCTCTATTATTTCTCCATATTGTCTACTACCCTCAGGCTTGTAGATTTCATATAGATGTGTTTTCTGATATGCCCTCACCCCTCCTATTACAACAAATCTTTTAAACAAAAAATCCTCTTCCATTGCCATTTTCTACTTACCAGCTCAATACCCTAAAGTCTCACTAATATTTACTATATTTATCTTCTTGTGTTGAAGTTTAAGTACCTCACTTCTTACACATGCCTTTTGCTGATATATAGATAAGGAAGGCTATAAATATTGTTTACAATATATATTCTTGGTATTTTCTTTACCTAAGGTGACCTAAGAGCATTTCCTTCACAAGGTACTTCTTTCTATGTCACCTGTGTGGTGCCCCATATATCTGGTTTTGGCTTTACTGGGATAATTTTCTCCTTCCACCTCAAAATTTACTTAAATCCTTCTAGATAGATCAACAAGATTTTCTGCGAAAGCACATCCTTCTCAATCTTTACAAGATGCACTCTACTCCTAGCCAGAAGTCCATCATCCTGGCTCTGTAGGATATAGTCCAGAAAACTTTTTAAAACACCGTCTACATAGGCAGCCATTTGTTTCTCAAAGCCTCCCTTCTTTTCCATAGTCACTGCCATCACATGGAATAAGACATAAAAACACCACCTGTGCTTTCAAATCTTTCAGTTTGCTACCCAGAACTTTAAAGTCATTAGGAATGCAGTCCCGATTTCTTCTGAGTGTGCCATTTGTTCCACACAGGAAGCAGCAAAAGTGGGGGGACAATTCATGATCTTGATAAGAGGTTCTTGGCAGGCTACCTACAATATCTTGGATATTGACTCTGACCCCCCTCTCAATTTTCCACATCAAGTGTATACAAAATGACCTTCAAAACCCTTGGCTGGGAGTTATCCACAACATAAAACATCTTTCTTCTTCCTGAGAGTGGTCACAAGGCCCCTCCCATCAGCTCATGCCAGCAACTTCTCCCTAGCGCTCCGTGGAGGGAATATCTTGAATCCACCCCAACGGGAAGAGTGCCATGAAAGATCCAAAGGGTGAGAGTGTCCTTCATGCCTCTGCTGTTTCACATTCTTCCACTTGCCCACTTCATGACATTAATTCCTCTGCATATTCCTGGCTTTCTTCCTCACTATTTTTTTGTATCCTGCCTAAGAACCTTTCATCATCTCTAAGAAGCTGGAGTGTGAAAAAGCATCTATTTAAGCTCTCCCACCTTTTCCTTCTGCTTGCATTTGCAGCTGCTATAATTGGTCACCATCTCAGGCATGAAAAGAAAGATGGAACTTACTCAAAAGGTCATTACACCACCCCCTAGGCAGGTGTATTTATTGGATCTCCAAATGAACTAATGGTTTATCTTGGTTTCACTAGAAATGCTCCTTGAAAACCCTAAAAGAGTAAAGGTTATGTCTCCTCTCTTACTATGGGACTTCTTAGAATGTGTGTGCTGCCTGTTTTTCATTAGATTGTGAGTTCCTCATGACAGAATCAGTGCATCTCTTTAATTTCCCATGATGCCCAACACAGAGACTTGGTGGGACATGAAAACTGATAAGAGCTCCTGCCCCACTCTGAGGGCACAGGCTTTCCGTCTCTAGAGAATACCTTATTTTATTTGCCCTTAGTACTCTGGTAGGTTAGCTGACTATACTTTGAATATCTTTGATGAGCAAGGTCACTGATGGATTCACTAAAATGTTTCCCTTCCATTTTTGCCTATTTTGACCCCAAGACTCAGAATAAATTTTTTTAAGTGTATTCTATTCAAGTTTGAGAAAAAAACAAGGGTCAGACAGGGAAACAACTAACCAGAGAGTACTGAATGAAGTATTAATTGTGCCTATGTTTTTATTTTTCTTTAAATCTTTCTTTAAATGGTCTGTTTTTTCAACAATTTTACACTAATGCTAGTTATGTTTAGCTGCTTAGATGTGATTTTGTGCTTTGAGATTTTAGGTAATATATATTTGAATGGAAATGCTTGCTAATTTTTGACTAAGCTAGCTTACAGAAAGTCTGTCATTTCAGATAATGAGGTCATAAAGCTAAAGAGGTCATAAAACTAACAGAGCTGCTATCTAAACCACAGACACTTGAGAACTCTCCTATTGAGTGATAGCAAATATTGCAGGACAAAATAAGAGTACTATATTCCATTCTACCTCCTGGGCAGATATGGACACATCTATGCCCTGACAGCTATGCTAGTATGGGCAGCAAAACCCTTATACTTGTTTATACTCCCAATGACACCTAACCTGCCACAAAAAAAAGTAAAAATATAGTAAGCGTCTTTTAAAATCTGATTTACTCTATGGCCTGAGTCATTTGATGAGTTTATAGGCAACTTGAGTCAAGTATCTACCAGGACCAGGAGGGGTTCCTACTAGTACCCAGGTCTTCCATTTGAACATGGGCAATCTCAGTAACTTGGACTAGAAAGACCCGCAGAGACAGACCTCTGATGTATTCCCTGACCCCAGACCCTCATCACCTGCCTGTCAGGAGCCTCCACAGTCATGACTGTGACTCCTTTCCTCACTCAGCTCAGCCTCTATGTAGGCTATTCAAAGAGTGCCACCTGCAGGATGAGCTGAGGACTCACGAATACATAATTCATTTCCTCCAAATGACAGTTGAATAATTTGTTTAAAACGTGTTCAAGAGCTAATAAACACAAAATTTAAGTTAAAGTTTAATGACAGATAATGGGTTGCTACATTAATTCTTCACAGATATCATTTGTATTTATTTTGACCACAAAGAGTAAGCAATGGTGAGAATCACAGGTGCTCCCACTATCCCAGGGGTGGAGATGTATTTGCTCAGGGCATTTAGGCTGTCCCTTGACCTCTCCCTGTGGTTAGCCATTTTCTCTGCTTGAGAGCTTGCTGTTCCAGGCAGAAGGGCAAATTTCCAGGAGCTGTAACACACGCAAGAGCTCTCCTTCTGCTTTGATTCAAGACAATTTTTTAAACCTGAATACTGAGAATGGGAGCTCAGAATTCCCTTTTCATGTCAGCCTCTGGTCAAAGAAGCATGAAATCATCAAGTTGAAAGAGGTTCCTTCACTGAATCATGACCCTCTGTAACAGTGCTGACAAGTGATCCCCAGCCTCCTACTTCACACCACGTGTGATGCCCTTCCTGACCATATCTCATAACCAGCAACCCAAAACAAGGAACAAGCTTCAATGCTTTCACTTTGGGTCATTAATCTCTGACCAACTCAAGAATTATCCAGTTCCTGCTTAAATCCACGCCTCTCCTCCCAGTGGCCCTCACCTAATTGAGAACAGAAGCAAGAGAGAAACAGAGTGCCCTTCCCTGCCTGGGTCACCCCCTTTCTTACCACCTGAGCATGATGATCACCTTGCACAGCACAAAGCAGGGCTGAGGTAGGCTGCTACCAACAGTCCATCTGCCTTCACCATGGTCAGAGTTGGTTCTTCTATGTGGACTACCAATTCTGGGATGCTAGGCAGCTCCACTGCCCACTCCCTTCCCCAGAGTGGGGATTGGGGAACAAGACTGGATTAATTTCCAGACTATGAGACCCATCTCTAGAGGCCTATTTACAGGGCAATGCGGAGACCTCATGGCCCCTTGCGTAGGTGTTCCCTTTGTGGCCCACATCTGCTGCTCCCCTTTCCTGGGGAAACACTCCTCCTAAAAGCGTGAGCCTTTTGAAAGGTAGAACTCTCTCTCTCTCGCAAAGATACAGTCTCATCAGAAAGCAGAGGCAGGGAGAAGTGGATTATACCAAGAGATTACTTGTTGGCATGGCCAGGGAAAAGATGTAACATACGCCAAACAGGATGGCCACAGCAGCACGCACCACCCCCCACCCCCTACTCCCCCCGTTCGTGCTCTTGGGCTGCACTTTCCATGAGAAAACTGGCACTTGGAAATGAATTTTACACCCAGTTCCTATACCTCAATAAGGGACAGCAGGGAGTTAGGGTAAGAACATGACTCTGGAGTCAGACAGACCTGGGTTTGAATCCCAGTAGAGCCACAGACAAGCCACATGACTTGGGTACACTGAAGAACTGAGCCTTAGTGTCGTCTTCCATAAAACAAGGTTAATACTATCCATCACTCAGGATTGGTGGGAGATAAAATACATAATGGAACCATAAGCTCTCAAAAATGTGTCCATTCTTTCTTTAGTATAAATTTACATTAATGTGTCTCTGCTGCCGAATGAAAGGCATTGTCCCATGCGAAAGGCATATCAGGCATCAGTGAGAAGGTAGAGGAGCAACTGGGAGAAATGGGGTTGAAGTTGGGGTGGCCACCAGGCTTGCTCAGTTGTAACAACACACAAAATGACAGCCCCCTCGTGGGCCTATAACCAATGCTGGCATTACCTATGAGGCTGCAGCAGGAAGAAAGCAAGGAGAAGTGGGTTGGGTCAGGGCTGTGGTGGCTCTGGGGATGTCTTTCCTAAGTGAGGAGAGGCTGAGCCACAGGGCAGCCAAAAGGCAAGAGCACCAAAGCTGTGGGATTGTGGGATGGTTCTATTCCAACAGATTATCCCTGGTACCATGATCTGCCCCATCCCGCCCCCACCCCCACCCCCACCAGACAGGGAGTGCATGTGGCCCTCTCCCATCTTTTGCCCCCTAACAGGCTAAAAAGGCACCCAGAATGCCTGGCCACCCAGACATTTAGGGTCTGTACTACATCTTGTCCATCAAAGGCCCATTGGGCCTGAGTCTATATCACGTTGGCATAGTCCAGCTCATTCTGCAGAAGGTCCTTGTGTGGCTACGAGGCTTGCTTTTCTTGTGGTGGTGGTGGTGGTAAAACATATATAACATGAAACTTTTTAAGTTCAGTGGCATTAAGTAGATTCACATTGTGGCAACCATCACCACCATCCATCTCCAGAACTCTTTATCTTGCAAAACTGAAACTCTGTACCCATTAAATAATAACTCCCCATTCCCTCTACCCTCCAGCCCCTGGCAACCACCATTCTGTCTCCATGAACTCAACTATTCCAGGTACTTCATATAAATGGACTCATACATTTGTCCTTTTGTGACTCATTTATTTCACATAGCATAATGTCTTCAAGGTTCATCCATGTTGTAGCATGTGTCACATTTTCTTTCCTTTTTAAGGCTAAATAACATTCCATTGTATGTATATACCATATTTAATTTATCCATTTATCTGTAAATGGACACTTCGGTTGCTTCTACCTTTTGGCAATTGTGAATAAGGCTGCTACGAACATGGGTGTACAAATATCTTTTCACATCTCTGCTTTTAATTCTTTTGGGTATACATCCAGAAGTGGGATTATTGAATCATATGGTAATCCTATGTTTAATTTTTTGAGGAACCGCCATACTGTTTTCCACAGTGGCTGCACCATTTTACATTCCCACCAACAGTACACCAGGGTTCCATATGAGGCTTTCTTTATTCTATAGGTTGGGTCTAATATACCTGCATTCCCTGGGGTCAACTCACTGCTGACACAGTCTTTCTGGCTCCTGTCAGGCCTCTCACTTTTCAGCATACACTTGCAGCTCACCTAGAGATGTGGTATGCTCCACTACTTTCCTGTCCTCTAGCAGATTCCTTTGGTTCTTGGCAGTCCCTCTCTTTTGCACCCACAGCTCACATCTGTCTGGGGCTGGTAGCCTCCCTGGGCGAAGGTTGGGGCTCTGCACAATGCCCAGCAGAACACCCACGTTGAGGACTGCCCACATAGTGGGATGGGAGTCAGCCCTGGGTAAAGCTGTGATGTGACAAACCCTAGCTTTGTGGTCCTCACCACTCCAGCCACATCCACCCCTCTGTCCTATACTTATACTCTTCACAGCTGCCCCTTTCCTGCCTTATTCTTAAGAGTCTTATTTTCTACTGCAACTGATCACACTCGACAAAATAACTGAACAGCAGAATTTCATCTTGAAGATGAATATTTTCAGGATCTATTTGGAAAACTCCCCAAAAGAGGAATATAAGGGAGTTAGGATAAAATTTTGAGGATGCAGGCTCAGAACAGAAAGCCTCTTATATCATTCTATTAAGACAAATGGTTAAGGCCTCTCATATAGCATCTTTGTGCAAATTAGAAAATGGTGCCCTTTTTGGACCAGGTGTGCAGCTCAGCTAAAACGCTGAATATTGTGCAGATTACAGACTAACTATTGTGCCAATGATACAAAGGTGCATTCTCTGGGCACATTCAGCCTTGTGGGTGCATAGCTTGATAAACAGGTGCTACCTCTTCCTTCAGGAGCTGGAAGGTACACAGCTTTGCAAGCAGAGCTGGCACTGATTTTCAGCTCCCACTAGCCTGCAGTGACAAACATAGTGGTAGCTTTGGGCTATTGATGGCTCTAATAATGTCATTCCCTCCCGCCATTACCATCTCGTGGCATTTACAGATCATGCTGGCATGAAGATTTTCTTTGAAGACCATAAACTGAGGGTCTCTTTACCACTCCCCTAGTGATCCAAGAGCAGACACAGGTCCCTTGCATCAGGCAGGAAGGCAGTCCAGACATGCTATGGGCTATCAACCCAACATGCCCCACCAAACACCAAAGCCATAGCCCTGGTCTCCCTCACCCGCTCTACACACATGTACACACACACACAGCCACACACAGCATCTCACCTGAGCCACCTCTTCAAAATCATCATGCCTCTTCTGCAGGGCCCGGGCTCGATGCAGGGACTTCCCAACCCCTGTGTGTTTGCTGAGAAAGGCCTCACCATGGTTTTCAATCCAGTCCAACACCTGGTCAAAGGAGGAACACAGAAACAATGACTTTCTGACAAAAGGAAAGACATGTGACAACATGTGTGACTGCTAGAGTCCTAGACTCCCCATGCCAATCAGAAAGCAGCAGTCCAGGTGGAAATGTTCAATCAAGTGTAGATTCAGGGGATTTCATTGCCGTCGGTGGCAACATAACAATCCCCCCCTTAACAAAATTCAAGTCATCCTCTTTGATCTCCAGAATATATCCTCATTACTTTTTCAGTTTTTCCAGCCTTAATTAGTCCATTATTTTAAACAAGCTACACAGACCATCAGGCACCGTTTAACCCCCTCACCACGTTTACTCCAACTCCATAAAGTCAGACACATTGGCAGGAAATTAGGCAGTGTCAGGTCAGGGCACTTCCGTGGCCCTCACTTCACCATAAAAATGCTCACAGCAGTGGCGACCAGTCATGGGCTCCTGCCTCAGTGTGCTCCTGGGACTCTCTTCCTAATCTTGGAAGGAAAGTCCAGAGCAGTCAGTCTCCAACTGGAGCTCTGCTCAAGGTAGCTGGTCACCAGGACAACTGCCCTCTCTGGCTTCCTTCCACCTCTCTCCTCCAATCAACACCAACCAACCAAAAAAATAAAGAAAGGTCTTTGCCTTCTAAGGCCTTTAGCATCTATGATTTTCTTGGGAAGCAGTGGAAACTCCATGTTCATCCAGGCGTAAGATTTAGTGATTTGGACTCAAGACATTTTCCTCAGTGTTTAGAGAAGCTAGAACAGAGGTGACTGGTGCAGTTGGGGCATGAGTGAGGGGATGCTGAGAAAATACGTTGTCTTGAGGGGCACTTGACAGGGAGAGTAGAAACCCCTTAGTAAAAGCCTTGAAATGTAGGGAGGACCAAAGCCTTTAACATCCGTTTTGCATTTGCCCAGATAGCCTAACAAAAATGTGTGCCTCCCAGAGAGAAGGGAAGCAGTTCACCTTCTGGTCTCTGAGGAGCCGGCACTCAATAAATCAGGTGGCCACAATTAAATCAGAATTATGGTACAGACTCACCTGTTACAGATCCTGCCAAGACTCAACTGAGCCCACTCTACTCCTACTATACTAAACTTCACCTGAACATTGGATTAATGAGGTACCAGCCTTCTCAGATTTTAGAAGGACTTTTGGGAAAATGATTTAGATGAACTAAGCCTGTTTAAAAGAATGCTTTAATCCATTTTTCTGTTTCTTCTGCAGATTGCCCTGTGGCAAGCAGGTAGACCAAATCATTCCATAATTCTGTACAGCCAGACATGGAAGTTCTGGCTCTACAGAACGTAGCCCTTGGTTTCACTTCCTCTAACATTTGAGATAAATTAATGCCTGCAATTGTGCAAAGTGTGGAAGCCTTCAAAACCTTCAGTGACGGTATCATAAAGCGCAGACCAAGATGGTTCTAGTTCAGAGAAACGCACCTATGAATATAAAAATAAGGTTTAACAAACATTCACTTAAAACTGGAAAGTCAGGTACCTGTCCATTAAAATGAAGGAAAAAAAAGGCTTTTTCGAAACTGACTTTATCAAAACATTAGGTGTAGATATTATAAACGTTTTATATAACAAATTCTGGCAATATTTTTTAAATATTCTGGAGGCACATCTGTAAAAAGAAATTGCAGTAGTAAAGGAACTAGATTTTTACCTTTTGTAAATACTGAAAGGCCACACTAAAAGGAACTTTATTCCTTTCTTAGAAGAAAGAAGGCTACAGTACTCTAGAATTACTTACAGTGAAATTTCAACAAAAAAAATCAGGAGAGTGCGTTGTTACTTGCCACAATCTGATCCCACAATTCTGTACTGTAAAGGGGATGATAAGCATCAGCACGCAAGGTCAAAGATAAATACTTCTAGTCACAAAGTTTCCTGTATATTGTGTACCATGAATAGTGCAGTTTTATAATTTTTATGCATATTTAAACTTTTAATAACCCCCTTTTGAGAATGAATTGAAGCTTTGGAATAAGTTTTATATACAAAGGAGCTGTCTTGCAGCCTTTCATGACTGCTTTGGAATTGATGACAGATTTTCAGATTACAAGTTTTTTTTTTTAATTTAGTTTTGAGCAGTTGAGTATGACCTGCTTGTCTGGCACTGTTTTCATGAAATTTATTTTATTTCATTTCATTTTTTATCTCTAGCTTTAATAAAATTAGTTATTCTGAGGCAAAGTGGTTAAAGAGGAGTGTTTTTCTTCCACTAGTTCACAAATGGTTAGCTTTTATACTGAGGGTGATTTCACAACTTTTAAACTTTTTCCTAAAAAGCAGTTTGTGGGGGCTGGCCCGGTGGCATAGCAGTTAAATTCGCACACTCTGCTTCAGCGGCCCAGGGTTCACAGGTTCAGATCCTGGGCACGGACCGACACACTGCTTGTCAAGCCGTGCTGTGGCGGCGTCCCATATAAACCAGAGGAAGATGGGCACAGATGTTAGCCCAGGGCCAATCTTCCTCAGCAAAAAGGGGAAGATTGGCAATGGATGTTAGCTTAGGGCTAATCTTCCTCACACACACACACACACACACACACAAAAGGCAGTTTGTTTCCGGTTTAGTTATTTTGCTTTCTTTAAAATGTCAATTCATTTTCAGTTAGCGACTGAATTCATTTTCAATTTACTTAATTAGCCTTAACCACCTAAAAATCTATTTATTTCATATTTGAGAGGCTTTTACTTAAACATAACTTTGCTCTGTGATGTTACTTTGCCTCCATTTAGTCCAACTTTTTCCATTAGAACTGAAGCTGTGGGAAAACAAGTGCAGCCTCAGTGAGGATTCAGGGACTGCATGGAAATCAACTTAACAAATATAAAGCAATGATTTAGGAAGTGAACAAAATTACTTTAGTAATACATAGAGACTGAAAAAGTACTCGAGGACCCATAAACATAATCAATACATGAGGTATTGTTTAAAATGCTGCTTTCTGACTGTTTTGTTTCAGACAGTTCATTTGGAGCCAGCCTGGCTTGATACACACATTTAGACCACATGGTCCCCTGACCCTTGATTCCATGTCCCCCATCCCTGGGAGTACAATCTAGCTTCCCATGTAGACTACACGGCAGAGAAATGTGCTTCTGAGCAGACACCAGCAGTGCCTGACAGTTACATTACACACCGTAAATGAAGGTGCAGCCCTGGAAGTCTGGAAATCCTTCAGTTTCTGGTGGGTCCCAGAATCCGAACATCATTGGCTAAGAATAGAGTTACTAGCCATACCCTGGACCCTACCAAAGGGTAAGCACCCATCAAGGCAACCCTTATTAGCTGCCCCCTGGTTAATTTCTCTGATGCACAAGATCTTATTTAAAATACTCAATTATCAATTATAGTCAGGATAGTACAGGACAATAGTTAATCATACCTATTGATGGCTTTGAATCGGTATTCAAGCGTTTCCAACAATAGGAGGTTTTATCTTTCTGCTTTTATCTGAGGGGTCCTCAGGATGCAGAGAAGCACATGTAGGATATGAATATTCACATATTCAAACAGATATCTATTAGTCTTATTGTGCCCTGGTGTGCGGCACTAGGACAGCCCAGGGTGCAGTATTAAATAAGGCAGGTGAGGCCCTGACTCCAAGAACTTAGTCTAAGTGGGTAATAAGCACTCGACATGAAATCACACAATTCATCATTACTTGCAATGGTGGAAAGTGCCAACAGGCAGGGAAGGCCTCTCTGAAGAAGTGAGGGTTAGCTGAGACCTGAGAGAGAGTGGGAGTTCCCCCAGTGAGGCAATAAACAGAGCAGCAGGGCTTGAGTAGGGCGCAGGTAGGAAACAGGCCCAGAGAAGGCAGGGACCAGACAGTGCTCAGCCCTGGTGAGCTGAGGCTGATGCCAGCGTTCATCCTAAGAGCCACTGCAGGGCTGGAAGGAGGAGAAAGACATCAGAAGATCTGCATTTAAAATGCTTGCTCTGACTGCTTCATGGAGAATCAATTGGAGGAAGGGAAGAACAGAAGTGGGAAAACAGGAGGTTACTGCAGAAATCCTGACAAGAGACCATGGTAGCTCAGAAGAGGCCAATGGCAGTGTCCGTGGAGAGACAGGTTTGATTAGTATTTAGGGGAGAGAATGGCCAGGATTTGCTGATTGGGTATGGGGGTGATAGAGAGGCAGGTGGAAGGCTGACGCCCAGGGGCCTGGCTTGAATCACTAACTGCGTGGAAGGAGGAACTGGTCACGGGTGCAGAAGCAAGTGAGTTACGAGGGATAGCACCAAGATGACAGATTTTTCTTAAATTCTCTTTCAATTTCCATACTCATGCTCTGGCTTTGATAAACGACAGTTGTGCCTCTGAACCTGAGTGGGAAGTAGCACCCAAAGATAGTCGTCAATCTGACTCTGGAAAGATGTGCCTTTACTTTCAAAGAAGCAATTTTATACACTAAGGTTTAAGAATTATAAATTGTTCATATAGCTGGATCCTAATAATAAAAAAATTAGAGACACTAAATCCATTTGAAGAACACAAATTTAGGCTTACCTGGAATTAACCATGCATTCTTGAAGGGGCATTTCACTGGGATACAGTTTTTGAGGGGCCCCTTAACCTGACATGCAAAGTCCTCTGTGGCCATCCCACTCCCTCCTAACCCCACCTCCAGTGAATTCCCGCCTCACCCCTACAACACCCCGAAAGCTGCTTTTCACCTCCTGAGTTTTGCTCTCACTATTTTTAACTTCACTTGAAATGTCCATATCATTTTCTCCCTATATCCACTTCACAGGCTCCTTCCTACTCATCCTTAAGGTGCCATCTCAAAATCACTAGTTTTAGAAAGTCTTTTCTCTTTAATAACCCATCCAGGCAGGGGTGGTGCTATGCTTCTCTGATTCTGTTCAAACCACAGTTATTGCCCACAGGCTTGTCTCTCCCACTGGACTCTGACCTCCTTGTGATCCCAGGACACGGCATCGTACTCAGCATAGAGTGGTTTGCTTAAGACACATTGAACTGAACTGAACTCAAACTCATCCTCCCACACACAGCTTTGGGGTGAAAGTCTCCAGTTCCATACTCCCATCATAACTCTATCTTAGCATCTCTCACAGTCTGCATTCAAAGTTCTCTTTGTCTGTCTCCACCCTTTCCACTGCCCCACTTGGCAGGTAGGTAGTTCCTGAAGGAGTATGGGGTTTTCAACATTGTATCCTATCCTTTCATCTTCCCTCTGGCCCCAGCATCCCTGCCAGCACTGCACATGCATGAGATACTCAATGAATGTTTACAGCCATGATTTGTCAGGCGCAAATATGGCTGAGGCTCCTGCTCTACTGTCTAGGGAGAAGTTGTACCACTCCATTCAGCAAGAGGCCTGACCTTGCCCTGTCATTGGGAACAAAAGCCCAGGTTAGCCTGGGACTCCTCGCCATTACAGCAGGCAGGCAGTCTTGTAGACAACTTGTAAAGCTCCTCCTCCTTTCTCATGCCCCAACTTTTCAACCAGAAATTAGTCCTTTCCCAGAACAGCCTTTTCCAAGAGAGATACTCACATCCTGAACCAGATTTGGGAGCCAATCTAACAGTCATTATGCATAATTCCCTAATCACCCCCTTTCTTTCTCATCTAATTGTGTTTATTCCAATGAGCATACAATCAAGACAGTGCTTTTCAGGGGAGGAGACAGTCTTTCTAGCTGCTAAGGAGAAGAGAAAAAGTTCTTTTGAAGAGAACTATTGATATTTTCTGAACAGTGGCCACGAATGCAACTGAGTTACTGGGAGAAAATCAATGGCCTAGCTGCTTTCTGTCCCAGGACTCTGATTTTTTGGATTCTTCTAACATGATAGAATCTTAGTGTTAGAAGAGACCCCAAGGATCACCCAGCCCAGTGCAGGAGGCCCCTGCACTTAAAGATAACCATCTTTGGAACAAAGTTTTAAGTTGGTATCTAAGCTCTACTTATATATAAAAGTGTTTCAGGTTTCTAAAGCGTCATCAAAATGTGGTACCATCATGATCATCCTAACTTATAGACACCATCCTTGAGGTCAAGAGGAACCTGGGTTCTCGTCCCAGCTCTGCCTCTAACCAGTTGTGACCCAGCTGGGTGTGTGCCTTCTCCTCTCTGGAACTCATTGCCTCAAATGTGAATGCTGGATCAGACCATCTCCCTAAATCTCCTTCTAACTCAAATATTTCATGATTTTATTATATTGAGGGTACAGTGCCTCCCCTCCTCGGAAGAAGAGACTATTGTCTGTGGGGGTTTGCTCTTTGTCAAGCACTAGGCCAGGGCATGCTGCTCATCATCTCATCTTTGCTATCTTGGCACAACCCTGGGAGGTGAGAGTTATTATCCCCATGTTTGGATGAAGAAAATGAGTCTCAGAGAGGTTAATTAACTTGCCTGACTTCACACAGCTATCAAATAGTGGAATCAGGATTCAAACCCAAGAGGTTCTGGCAGCAACACTACCATCTGATTCCCAGACCCCATGCGTTTTGCCATCTGTCCCAACACTGACTTTTAGAGCAAAATGACGCAGCACGTGTCATGTTTAGTTGTCCTTTAGTCTGGAATAGCTCCTCAGGCTTCACTTGACTTTCTTGCCTTTGCCACTTTTAACAGTTACAGGCCTATTACCTTCTAAAATGTTCCTCACTTTGGGTTTGTCTGCTATTTCCTCATGATTAGAATCAGGAAATCACAGAAATGAGTTCTTCCCAGTGCATTCTATCAGGTAGGATACAATTTCAGTTTGTCCCGTTACTGGTGAGATTAACTTTGATCACTCGATTAAGGTGGCGTCTTCCAGCCTTCCTCATTGCAAAAGCCACTCTTACTCCCTTTGTAATTAATAAGGATTTGGGGGAGGTACTTTGAGACCATGTAGGTGGTAGATGCTGTGATGTGCCATAAAGGACTTTTTACCACAACTGCTGAGAGTGCCGCCAGCAGGCAGACAGCCCTCAGTTGTCAGTCCCCTTTGGGGATTATTACCCTTGGCTGAAGACAGTAGCTTTGCCCAAAGCCACAGCCCTTCCCAGGTTGGCCTCTACCCAATGACAGACTTCAGTGTACAAAGGCCGAGTTCTCGCTCCCCAACCCGGGACAGCTCTGAATGGTCATCCCATCTTCAGCACGCCCTGAAGGGCTGGCTGAGGATTCCTGTGCGATGACATTGCAGCTCAGCTTCACCCTCTATCTAATCCTGCTTCTTCCCTTCCCTTCCTCAGGGGGTGATTCTAAGACCACCTCCTAATCAACTTCTCCTGGCTAGCCCCCTGGTGGACAGCTTCTCCCTTGTTTGGACTCTGATCCTCCAAGCTGGGCTGCCCTCCCTTCATGGATGCCCTCCTCACTCCACCCAGGCTGTGGCACTGCGCACCACAGCCCCCGCCCCTCGTGGATGGCCTCCTTAACCTGCTCAGTCTCTGCACCTGTGCTGGGCCACCTTCTTATATAGACGCTCTGCTCCTCTTGCTTGGGCTCTGACACGATGCACCAGGCTGCCCCCGCACGGGACTCCCTCTTCACTCTACTCTGGACCACCCTTCCTGGAGGACTCTCAGGGCTGGGCTGCCCTCCCGCCAAAGCCATCCTCATCCACTCGGGCTCTGAATCCCTCAGCCGCTGCGGCCCTCCCACCCTGTGGAAATGCCAACCTTGCTCAGCCCCACTTAAGAGGAAGAGCCTCCCCTTTCTGGAAACATTTCTTCACTAGCTCCTCAGACACCATCCTCACTGGGGCTTGCTGATCTCCACTGTAATCTTCTTTCCTGAATCCTCCTAGTCTTCCCAGCCTCTAAGTTTTGGAATACCTGAGGGCTCAGTTCTGGATCTCTTCTCTCTCTTCTCTTACTTCTTGGTGATCTCATTCAGTTCCACAGCTTTAAATATCATCTATGTGCTGGTAATTTCCATATTCACAGTTCTAGTCTTAATTTCTCTCCTGAGCTTGAGACTCATATACTCAACTGCCTACTCTTCCTCTCCAATTTGACATATAATGGGCACCTCAAACTTAACTTATCTAAAACAGAACTCCTGATTCCCTTCTGCTCCACTCCCCTCCTCTCCTGGTCTTCCCCGTCTCAGCAAAAGATACTATAATTCACCCAGCTGCTTAGCCACAAGGCTGAGTCTTTCTTATTTACTCTTTCTTGCACATTGTTTCTGCCACAACCACCCTAGGACAAGCCACCACCTTTCCTCACTCACCCACCAGTCCTCTAAGTGGTCTCCCTCCTTTTACTCTTGACACTCCCATCCACACAGTAGCCAGACCTATTTCTTTAAACATAATCATGACACTCCCCTTATTGAAACTCTACAATTGTTTCCCATCACACTTAGAAAATCCAAATTCTCTCCATTGCTGATTGGATCTGGACCCAGCCCATTTCTCCAAACTTCTTACCCCTTTTCCCTGCTCTCTATTCACCAGCCGCTCTGGCCATTCTCCTATTTTTATGAATGCACCCAGCTCATTCTGGTCTCAAGGACTTCGTAGGTCCCATTTCGCGTGCCTGCAACCTCTTCTTAAGCACATCCCATGGCTTATTCATTCAGCTCTCTGCTCATCCGTCAGTGGCTATCACTATATGATCTACCACATACTTGTTAGTGGTGATGTTTTCTCTCTACCTCTTGAATGTAAGCTCCATGTGGGCAGGGCTTTGTTTGGTTCGCTGCTGTGCTCTGAAAGAACATTTCCTGAATAAATGAGTGAATGAACCCAACCAATCTGATAAAGGGCAAAAACCATTAAAGGAAATGTAGACATTTTACAAACACATGTTGAATCAGAATCCCAGCTCTCTGTTTCCCTCATCTGGCTCTCTCTGATCAATCACCTTATTTGAAATAGGTTATTAAGTTTGTGTCATAATTTGATCCACGGTAAAACAAGCAAGACGTTTTGTTTTTTTAAAATAAACTTTAGAACTCCTCCCTCTCAGCAACTACCTCCCAGCCCCTACCCACCCCGCTCTTTAGAAAGCCATTATTCGGAGGCCAATGAAGGTGAGTTTACAAGCCATCAGGTATCCACAAACATTCTGTTCTGTTCAAGGCTCAAGTACACACAATGTGTAAGAGCACCCAGGACAGCCCATCAAGTCATTATTTCTGTCTCCTCACACAGTGTACTGAGCATTAGTTCTGAGGGGAAACGGCGCGCACACTGCCAGTACCACCTGCCTCCCCATCGGGCTGTCACTTGAAATGCCCAATTACCAGCCATTCATTTTCTGTCCCTTCTTTGGAACAAGTATGATCAAAATAAATGTCTTGCTATGGCAGGAGAAGCCATCATTTTTCTGAGAGAGCTCAGCTGAAACTCATCAGCAGTGTATAGACTCTCTTCCCTCTGAGAACTGTGGTCCTTTTACCTGACAGAGGCGATGCTGGGTGGAAGTTGGCTAACAGACCAGAAGACCCAAAGTTTCAGCTGCCTCCCTCCCTCAGGCCCTTCCACTCCCAGCCAGCCCACACCTGTCCCTTCCCAACAGAGCCGAGGCTGGGGTGACCGGAACTTGCCTTTGTCCAAGGTGCCTCCCTGAGAGAATCTCCTCACCCTGGTGCCTTGATGCTTGTTTATGGTGTCACCATATTTTCCATCGCTAAGGCTTGAATCTCTTAAGTCAGAGGTTCTCAAATGTTAGAGTGCATCAGAATCACCTGGGGTTCTTTTTAAAACATAGGCACCACCTTACCCACAGATTCTTAAACAGAAAGAGTGGAATAGGGCCAGATAATTGTTTTTTTAACAAGATCCCTACTCTGGCCAGATGATTTTAATGCCAGAGGTCCAAGGACAACACTTTGAAAAATACAGTTCCAGATTCACACTTGACACCTCCCTTATTTTCTATAACAAAGTGGACAGCAATTTCCAGTGATTTTTTTCAGAAATGCTCTCAAATCTACCCTTGTCCCATCACCCTAGTTCATGTTCTGTGGCCACAGCATGACTGTGGCTCCCAGGATCTTCCTTCTCCAACCCAGCACCCCACTGGCTCCAAATTACCTCAGACCTTCACTATGATGGGCTGTTTCCTCTCCTCAAAAATCTTCCAATAGCTCCCCACTAGTTATAAAGTATGAGTCTTTTATCCTTTAGCCTGGTAGTCAAGGCTCCAGAAATAGCATGTGGAGGTCAAGGACACGTTGAGCATAGAGGTCATCAGAAAGAAGTGACCCTGGCTGGTGACTGTCTTGTCACTTGTTAATAGTATAATAAAAAAGGAATTGAGGACAATAAAACTGTTTAAAATTACCAGGATCAAGAAAGCCCCGAGGCTCAATGACTCCTGAGAAGGGGCTTCTTCCTCTCACTGCCTCCCAGGCCCCACCAGCCTCCCAACCTTGCCAGATGGAGGCGCCCAGGTCCTTCCTTGGAAGGTGCTCCCCCCGACAGAACTACCCCTCTACAGCCAGAACAGAGTTTGCCTTCAGAAAATCAAAGTAAGCACCACGGGAGAGGCCACGGTGGAGAAGTGAAGAGAGGAAGGCAAAAAGTAGGGCAAAGAGGAATGGGGCAGGGTGTAGAGTGCAGAGGGTAGGAGGAGTCCATGAAATTCCCAGGCAGGAGGGTCTGAGCATGTCAGAGGCAAGCCTCTAAAGCTCACTCCCCAACTCGGCCAATTCTAGCTAGGGAATACACGGAGAGGACTGGAACAGACCCTTCAGAACCAGTCTCCTACTACACAGAGAGGGATAGAGTGCTCCCTCGAAGATCAGAGACACCAAGGAGGTAGATGGGAACGCTTCCCTATCTTCACTGCAATCAGAAAGCTACCCTGATAAGCAGAGCCCTCCCTGTCTCCCCTTCCTATCTCACCAATTCAGCTGAGCCTCAACCTTGCTCTTCCTGGGCATTCACTCTGCCCAAAGAACCATCTATTATCCACCTGAACATACTTGAATGATTAGATTATTACCATCAAAAAAATTAATTGAGAACTTTCACACTGCTAAATACTCCCATAGACAAATGGATATTTTTCAAGATATATGCTATAAAAGCTCAGCAATGCTGAGTTAACATATTTAGGATTGAGAAAAACAAATGAGAACGGGTAGTGTCTGTTTTAGGGAAATTTGTGTTAAAGATAAATAACTGTAAGGGCTGGCCCTGTGGCGTAGTGGTTAAAGGTCAGCACGCTCTACTTTGGTGGCCCAGGTTTGCGGGTTTGGATCCCAAACGCAGACCTACACCACTCATCATGCTGTGGCAGTGTCCCACGCACAAAATAGAGGAAGATTGGCACAGATGTTAGCTCAGGGCTAATCTTCCTCAGGAAAAAAAAAATATATATATATATATATAAATAACTATAGAGGGCAATTCTACAACGACAGAACAGATGGAAAAGAGTGTTTGGGTATAAGTATGGGTCTTACTGGACAGGCACTTGGAGGATGAATCTCAGCTGTCAGCGGCTATATGACCTTGGGCAAGTCTCATACTTTAGGACCAAGTGATCTATCAGGGCCCTTTGAGCAATGACATTCCAGCACTATTATAAACTCCTCAAGGGCAGGGTCCTTGTCTCTCTGCATTCTCATCACCTAGCATAGCACAAAGGGCATAGTAGAGAGGTAAAGAGCATGGACCTACAGATTAGGTAGACTTGAGTTTGAATCCTTGCTCTGTCACTAGCTATGTGAACTTGGGTAAGCTAATGTCACCTTTCTAAGCCTCAATTTCCTCATCAGTAAGATGGGGACCAAACTATCACCTGCCTCATAGTGTTGGAAGATTAAATAAGAAAAGGCAAGCGAATGGATTAGATGCTCAATCATATTTACTCACAGAGATGATGAATCCTGAGCTTTGATCAATAAAACTTTTATAGACATATTTAATCCCATTAACAAAACTCAGGGTTGGAATCCAACTATCTCTCTCATGTTTGAATCTCCTCTCCAACATACCCACCAAGTAACCAGTCGGTGTTTCAAATTTTGAAGATGGCTCTCTCTTGGGTGTGTTCCCTGACACACACAGTGTCTGGGACTGTGCCCTGAGCATTTTCCATCTCAGATGCTTTAATCCTTTCTTCTTATAGGAAGAGTTCATTTCTAGATCCATCATCATTCTGGTCACTTTTTTCTAACTAATCATTCTGTGTGCAAGCCAAAGTGCTCCTCTTTTATTATGCAAAGCCATCAAGTGGATTATACAACGCCCAAACTGGTTTAGTATGATTAAGGAGCTACAGTCACTATAGCTAGTAAAAGATTGAATATCTGGAGTTAAAAAAACATTACTCTCAAATCCTTTCTACACATTCTTTGGCAGGCAAGAGCTGACAGAGTAGGAGCTATAATTTTCCATGTGAGGCTCCAGAAAAACTGATAGAAAAAGGTGAGATTCATTTGTAGTATAAGAACTACAGACTTTAATATTAATACATTCAGTCAGAATGGAAAGTCACTGAGTCAGATAAATTCTGCCATCACTGCCCCTCAGTAGCTCACCTGACTGGACTGCTTAAAAACAAAAGACATTATTTTTAAGGGAGAGCAAAGGATCCTCAAATGTGTCACTGTCCCACCCACACCACCAAGACCACTCCTAAGTCTCCCAGCCTTACCTCCCCCTTTTGCTGCCTGGAACAGGCACCCAGGTAGACTTCCTCTTCCCTGCCCCCTGGCTATACCTTAGCTTTCTGCTTCCTGGCCTTCCCCAGGAACACCATCCCCATCTCCCCTGCCTGAGCTCCAAGGGCCAGTGCAAATCCCACCCCAACCACAGGGAACTTTCCCTGCTCTGACTCCACCAGCCTATTGGCCTTGAACCCAGATAGCTGTGGGCCATTCATATATCCTTAGGTGTACATGTCTTCTCTCAGGCCAGAGACCTCTACTCCTAGCACAGGGCCTTGCACATAGTAGTGTTCCAAAACACTTCATCAAATTATTCTTGCAAAAAATAGAGGGAGAAGAAGAAGAAGGAGAGGCAGAACAAGATGGCCTGCAGAGAGTGCTCAAAACACTTGCTGTGGCTATGAAAAAATGGAATGGAATTTGCATCTTCCAGAAAGATCAAGAATCTAGCTACTCTTGTTCTTCTCACCACAAAGTGAGGTCTATCTGGGCTTGGAAGCAGTTCTTCACATCCAAGGAAAGCCACAAGAGTTAGGGGAGAATAAGAGACAGAAGGTGGAGATCGGCTGATGCCTCATGGGGCACTCTTTTGGCTGTTGTTCAGTACTGTCGCACTCTAAACTGGAAAAACAATAGTACTGAAAATTATTCCAGGAGCAACACTATGGCAGTATTGTAGCAATACTACCCATACCTTTCTGCAGCTTAATGAACCCAAGTTCCAGTTTGAGCCTTAGAGATTTATTTCCATTGCTTCCAAGCCCAGCAGAGAAGAGAAAGCTGTTGGGACCCAAGGGAGGGCTACGACAGAGATGATGTGTCAGCCAATTCTGGCTGCAGATATTCAAATGGAACCTTTTTTTCACTGGCGTCTACCTTTGTTTTTCATCTCTCTGCTGTACTCTGCTTTGGGCCCTTAAAGGGCAAAGTACTCCTATTTGGGGAAAGACTACCCCCAGAAATGGTGACGGGGCAAGGAGTCAGGCAAGAAGAGGCTGGCTCGCTCTCCCTCCCTCCACTAGCAGGAGTCCCTGTCCCTTTCTCTTCTGCCTCTCCCCCCACCTTCCACTTTCTCTTTCTCCTCCCATCGCATGTATGTCTGATTCTCTTCTTTCTGTCTCTAAATCTCTCTCCCTTTCTCTCTCTCCCTTTCTCTCTCGTCTGTCTCTGTCTTTCCCTTCCTGTTTTGGGGTGTGTGTATGCATCTGTCTTTCCCCCCTTTATGTAAGTATGCATGTGTGCTCTCCGTCTCTCTTCCTGTTCTCCTCTGTCTCCCTGCCTCCTCTCTCACATGGCTTTTCTGTAGGACACCTGGACTGGGGGCTAGAAGACTTAGCTTCTGGTCCCAGCACTACCATTAATTAGCTGTGTGGTTAGGGCCAAGTTACTTTACATCTCTGGGCCTCAATTTCCTGGACCATATTTAGTTAGACTGAATGCCCTTCCAGGTCCTTGACAGCTCTGAGATTTTATCACTGAATGAAATGGGACTTAGCAGATCCACAACCTACAAAGCAGTTGCTATTGTAGAAACAGGAGGATCATGCTGGGGGCCCCAACAGCACAAACACCAGGCGGCGTCCGAGTACCACTCAAAGAGGATGAGACCAAACCCAGGAAACACTGATGGAGGATGTACTCTGTGCTAGGCAGGCACGGTGCTAAGCTCTGTACTTGTATCTCACTCAGTCTGATGAGGTAGATACTATGAGAGTTCCTATTTTAGAGGTGAGGAAACTGAGGTACTGGAGGTGGGGCGACTTGCCCAAGGTCACACAGCCAAGACTTGTCAGAGCGGGACTGAAACCCAGGCCACTCAACTCCAGAGCCATGCTCCTAGCCGCCATTCTGTATTGCCCCGGCCTCTGATGCTTGCTCACAAGCTTCCCACTGAGGCTGCTGAGTAAACATCTCTGGACCCCGAATGTGCTCAAGAGTCTTGGATCCAGACTATATGGTTCAATCCATTCTCTCCTCTTCAAGACACCAACTCTGACTTCTCACGCTTCTGCCTATAACTGCTCCATCAATACTCTGTTGCCTGGCACGCTGACTGGCATGCGGTGGTAGAACTGCCCTTTATATTTTCAAATGTGTATGTCTGTGCCATTCTAACTAACCAGGCATCTTACCAGAATGTTTACAGTGCTGGGCCCACTGCAGAGGCCCATGCTTGCTGAATAACTGACAAGCACTGGGATACTTGGTGAGCACTGAGGGTATGTCCCTGTGTCCTCTGCCTGGGCTGTAAATATCTGGGACCCTCAAGACTTTCACATCACAATTTCTGTAGGCAGACTCCAGCTACTCACTGGCAACTACTGGATGGATTGAGATGGAGGGTTAAATGGTGTTTACTCAACAGAAGCAGAAACTGGGGGTTTTCCAATGATAATTTCAGCTCAAGTCAGCAAATATAAAGAGAACCCCAGCTTCGTGCCAGACACAGCTAAGAGCTATAAGGGGCACAGAGAGGAAGAAGCCATGGTTTCTACTCTCAAGAAGATACTGGAATAGAAGAGATGAAAAACAAAATCAAAAACAACAAACACATAACATTTCTGGGAGTCAGGAGACCAAAGTCCAAGTCCATCCCTCTGACCATTGAGTGCATTATGTCCAGCTCCCTTCTGAAGCACCAGCTCAGACACCTGTCAGGTGCTAATGGTGGTTTGGGTGTCAGGGAGGCATTTGAGACCTATCACCAGGCTTGGTAGCCCTTATTTTTCACATTCCTCTTTGAGCACCTGTCCCAGAGTCAGATACACGGTGAGAGAGAGAGTGAGTGGGACAAGGGGTGAATGAAGTCGTGTTCCCAGAAGTCATATTCACATGTCCTGAAAAGTACAACGGAATTAACCATCCTGGGAAATTCAGTTTGAAAATTTCAAACCCCATCACATCCACCTCACAATCTGCTTGTTTTTCTTTTCTTTCTTTCTTTCTTTTTTTTTTTGAGGAAGATTAGCCCTGAGCTAACATCCATTGCCAATCCTCCTCTTTTTGCTGAGGAAGATTGGCTCTGGGCTAACATCCGTGCCCATCACCCTCTACCTTATATGGGATGCCGCCACAGCATGGCTTGACATGCGGTGCGTCGGTGCGCGCCCGGGATCCGAACCTGCAAACCCTGGGCCACCACAGCGAAACATGTGCAGTTAACCACTACACCACTAGGCCGGCCCCTGCTTATTTTCCTTCAGTGCCAATAATGTGATTCATACAGTAGAGATGAATTAATAGGGTCTTAATTCCAGAAATGCTCTCATTTTTAAGAGCATGATGTAGAATAGCCACCAGTGTAGTTTTATTATACTTTCTCCTAGCTTTAGCGTAGATGTCACGGTGGCCACAGAAAAGTCTGGTAACAGCCATTCCCAGATAGTCCAAGTCTGGATGTCGCACTCCTGCCAGGGAGATCTTTTGCCCACCCTCCTCGCAGCCCCTCTGCCCCTCTCCAGCACCCATCATAGTATAAAAGCCATCAAAACAGAAGATGGCTAAGAGCACACCAAGGAAGCTGTGCAATCCGTAGCCAGATAATCTCTGAGAGTCACTCAGAGTTCACTGAAATAGTAACGCCTCCTCTGTGTGCCTCCAGAGGCTGGCACCTCACTCTGTCTCAATCACAGATGGACTCCGTGCTCTCCTGTGCTCAGGGATGATATATGTATCTGGACAGTTCCAGATGGCAGGGGTAGACAATTGATTCATTTGCTTCTCTATTCCCAGCAGGCCCCACAAGGGTTTCAGAGCTGGGGCCAGCACATAAGCAGTGCCTGTTTCTCCTAAGGCTAAGGTGTTGCCTCTGATGACTCAATCACTGCCCCAGTGGGGGGTAGGGGAAGGGGAGGGGCAATGCAGGGGAGTTAGGACAGCCCAAGAATGGGGGACACTAATGAAGGCCTGTCTACTCCTGGGACTGACTGCATGGCATCCCGGGACCCAGAGGGTGTCACAGGCAGTGACAGGATGCCCCTCTCTCCCTCCATCCTGCTTCTGTCTCAGGGCACCCAGCACGAGGGCCCCGCCCAACAACAGCTGTGAAGGGAACCAATACTCTAAAGACATGTCCAATGGGCTCCCAAATTTCCACATATATTTCGATACACTTTTGGATTACGCCTGGTCAATGCCACAGGAGGTATGGAAGGACAGTGAAACATTTTTATATGTATAGTCTTGAAATTATACAGATACATATTTCTGGTGGCCACAGAAAAGTCTGATAAGATAAGCGCCCTCATCCCTGCCTCTCACAGTGAACCAGCAGGGAGATGACGCTAAGCCTCAACTTCAGTCTCCAGCTCCCAACCAGCTCCCCCTCCCCCAGTATATCAGTCCTCAGAGCAAAGCTCCCAAGGGTCCTCTCAGAGACAGAGAAAGTATGATGGGTTATTTCATCCAAAAAGGCATTTGTGGCAAGGCTGTCCTTTTATAGTCAGAAACATAACCATTTCTTTATTATTTGTGGTAAAGGAAAAAGCTATGACTGGTATAATAATGCAAAAAGACAGATTAACCCAGAAATAACCTCTAATCATGGAACATACAGTCATCAACAGCCCATGTTGTAAATCTGGTTTCCCAAGTACAACCTTGCCAAAGAATCCCGTAAAGGCCTGTACCCCACCACAGCCCATCTCTAGCAGGCCACTTGCATCCCTGATGGGGAAGTGAGCTCATTTTACGTGAGGTCCAACCCCGACAGTGCTCCGATAACCCCCCAGACCCTGAAGTTGTCCAGAGAGCTCATGCCTGGGTGAGGCCAAGCTCTGCCTCAAAGAAAGCTATGTCACATGACTGCAATTAACAAGTGTTGAGGAGGGGGCAGCTGGGGGCTGAATTGCCCTCTTCCCTGCATAAATCAGCTGTTCCCAGGCCTGATGACCCAGGTCAGGGACTCGAGCCGTCAGCCTGTCTGGGGTGGATGCCAGGCGTGGGGCAGCAGCTTGTTACCTGCTGGACGTCCTGCTGGAAGACGCAAAGCTGCAGCCGCTGGTGGAGCCGCACCTTGCGGTGCTGCCAGATGCTCTCGAGCCGCCGCTGGTGGTGCAGCACCTCGTGCACCACATCCAGCACCTGGTGCACTGCCTTGGAGTAGTTGGCTGTGGCTGTGAGCGACTCGGAGTTCCCAGGACTCAGGGGACGCTGCAGCACATCCAGCAGTGCTTTGCCATCCTGACTGACCTGCAAGAAGAAAGGAAGATCAAGTCAAGGGAGCAGAGCAGCAGGCAGGGCACGGAGAGGCAAGGAGGGTCTGTCCAGGGGTCCCTGATTAGAGGCTGAGAATCTCAGTCCTACCCACACCCATGACAACCAAGAATGCGCCAGCCAGAGCTGCCACGGTGCCCAGCCTGGAGCCCAGGGGAGGGCAGCGCATCCCGGAATCCTGGGGGAGAGGAGTTGCTGGGGCAGCAGCCAGCTGTCTGTGCGACTCCCGAATCTCATATTATTTGAATCATATCCTGAATCAATGTCTCGCTCCCTCTTGAATTTCAGCTTCATGAAGGCAGGGATTCTGCCCTGTTCATCTCTCCCCACTGTCTGGAACAGTGTCTGGCACATGGTACTTACTCACTGACTAGGTCAGGCGGCAGAACTTCTTTTCATTTCAGAAATGAAGCTGAACATATGTCAGCACTATAAGCCTCTCTCCCTCTTTCTTCTTCACATTTCTCTACCTGGCTCTAAACTTCTAGATGTGTGACCAGAGGCAAGTTACTTAACCTCTTTGGGCCTCAGTTTTCTCGTCTGTAAAATAGGGATAGTAATGGTATATCCCTCATAGAGTTGTGGAAAGGATTAAATGAGTTACACACAGACCCCTTAGAATAGGGCCCGGCACGTAGCATTGGCCCCCAATTCTATCTTTGTTATCATCATTATTACTCTCTCCTGTCTTCTTATTTCCTTGTCATTTTCTTTCTTCTATATTTATCCTTCTTTTGCTCTTCTTCTATACAATCCCCTTTTTTTCTCCTGAAAGTGGTAACGTCCCCATCTTTCCAGAACATGCAGAGTAAGGGAGGGACCCTTAGATTGTGGACACAACAACCATGCTCCTGGCTTCCCCAACACTCACCCTCAGTGCTGAGACCAGTAGGGGGACATTCTCTGTCCTTCCTCATTGAAATCCTGGTGCAATTACAGGCAGCAATATTTCTGGAAAGCGGCATCATCTTATCTACACCTGTGGCGCGCCAGTGCTTGGCAGAGTACCTAGTAGAGCGTGTGTCTTTCCAATTTAAAACAGTGGTGACTAGGGAATTGACAGGAAATTTAAGATCCTAAATTAATTTGGTTAACAATGAAATCAAAGTTGGTTTGGAATGGAAATGGTCTTTTCCTTCCAGCAAGATGGGGAAGGAGGTGTGCTCCCACCTCCAGCCTGATGACAATGAATGGAGAGTTGTTTGCTGGGCTCACAGCCTCCCCTCACCCCACCTTCACGTCCTGATAATAGCTTGCCTGCGGGTTCAGAAACACAGGGGCGGCTGTTACTCCCCTTGCTCAAGGGGCAACAGAAATGCATGTGGGGCTGGGGCGTTATTAAGAGGAGTGCCAGTGGAGAGTGCAGCTGAGACAGGAGAGGAATGCTGGCTGGAGGAATATGGCCAATTTAGGTGACCACCACTACCTACCCCATCCCACCATGCCTGCCTCCCGCAATGAATTGCCAGGGGAGGGGGAGAGGAAGTACATTATAAATAATACAGAGGTAAAGGCCTCCAGAGACGTGAATAAGACAAATACCCTATGGTCAAACCCAGGAGAGCTCTCTTCAGGGAATTCTGAGTAAATGCTGTCTTTTGGCCTGTGCTATGTCCAGGGTGGGGTGGTTACAGATGGAGGGCCAGGTCCTGAAGTCCAAGCCAACATGAGTTCCAGTCCTCTGCCTCAGTCCACATCTGTAGGAGGCAGGGGCAACCCACTGACCTAGGAAGTGGGCTTGGAGGGTATGTTTACATCCCACAGTACTAGGGCCTGAGAATAAATTGGGAGAATACTGTGTCTCTCTATATAATTACACACACACCCACAAGTGTGAAATGTGTAAGTATAATATCAATCTCATTTGTACTTTCTACTGTAGTATTTTACAAGCAGTAAATTTAGAGATTCTTGACCCATGGACAGAGCACAATTCTGTTATAAAAGAAAGCCTTGGGCCATTTGGATCTGATGAGCTCAGATTTGGTTCACAAGCCCTCCTCTCTGCCTCCTATAATCGCAAACCTGTTACCATTTTTCAGCAATGATTACTGTCAGGCACTGGGCCAAGTGCTTTACAGGTTTTATCTTTTTTTTTTTTTCTTTTTTTTTTGTGTGTGAGGAAGATCAGCCCTGAGCTAACATTCATGCCAATCCTCCTCTTTTTACTGAGGAAGACCAGCCCTGAGCTAACATCTATTGCCAATCCTCCTCCTTTTTTTTCCCCCCTTTTTTCCCCCAAAGCCCCAGTAGATAGTTGTATGTCATAGTTGCACATCCTTCTAGTTGCTGTATGTGGGACGCGGCCTCAGCATGGCCGGACAAGCAGTGCGTTGGTGCGTGCCCGGGATCTGAACCTGGGCTGCCAGTAGCGGAGCACGTGCACCCAACCGCTAAGGCACGGAGCCGGCCCCAGGTATTATCTTTATAACCCTTAAAACTGCAGGCAGGTGTTATCACCTTCATTTCTCAGAAGAAAAAACTGAGGCTTAGAGTGGTTAAGTAACTTGCCTGAAGTCACATAGCTAGTAAGTAGGGGAGCCAGGATTCAAACTCAGATTTGACTGTGGCAAAAACCCTTACTCTCACCCATTGGTTCTTTGATTTCAACATGCACCAAACTCACCTGGGGTAATATTTATTAAAATGTAGATTCCAGGTCCCACTTCTTGACACTCTGATTCAGTCTGGTGTGGAACCCAGGAATCTGCGCCTCTAAAAAGCACCTCAGGTGAGTCTGCAGCAGGTGGTCCAGGAACCCACTTTGAGAAACACTGTTCTAATTGGCCCCAGAGGAAACCATGAGCCGGATGTGAATTCACTCTCCCCTCCTCGTCCAGCTTCCTTAATCAGCCCATCTGTCTCTTTACATCCCTCAGAGTCCTCCCTCAGAATTCTTGCCAGTTAGTGAACTACTTACTTGTGTGTGTCCACACAGATGCACCTATAGGCCCTTTCCTTTCAGCTTGAAGGAATGTCAAGAAGTTTCTTCCCCTTCTTAACTTTGTACCATGCCCTCGGCCTTTGATTTTTCAGTGGAAGAGTCTTTTAGTTTGCCCTTCATTTCCATGGCAGCTTCTCACTCCTGCAAACACTATCTCCACCCCATGGTGTATATTCCTCTGGACCTTCTAGTGAGAAAATTAGTAGTTTTTGATGAGCTCCTTCATAAAAGGGGCAGTCGGGCTAGTGTGAACATGCCCATGCACCAGCCAGAAAGCAAACTCAAGAGGAGCACTGTGCTGCTTTCTTATATTCCTCCCCCAGAGAAGAGAGTCCGATCTTCACATATAGGGTGAGGTAGGTGTAGGGGTGTGTGTGTGTGTGTGTGTGTGTGTGTGCGTGCGCGCACTAAGCTAGCGCCTGCTGCTGGCCACATTTTTTCTGCTGCCTGGCAGGAGACACTATCATTCACAGGTCAAGGATCTCAAAGATGTCTCCAAAGGGAGAAAAATGGCCTCTCTTATTTTTAGTCCCACCCAGGCTACTTCACAGTGTACAGGCCAATACTCTTGCCACCCATCCATATGCACACACACCCAGGACTCTTGGGTGTCCTGCTCTGTTCTCACCTCCGTGTAGGCCTGGGTCACCTGCTCATACAAGGACTGGTGGTGATGGATCGCCAGCTCCAGGTCCTGCATTTCAGATGGCAGGCCACCTTCGCTGCACATCTTGCACCAGGCGTCCACTCCTGACAGGAACTGGAAGGAGATACCAGCCGGGTCAGTATGGGAGCATTGGGGGTGGGCAATCGGCAGGTTATGTAGAGATGGTCAGATACCTTGGGAAGAAGCATCAGGACCTCGGGAAGCCTTCAGAGACCACTGCAGAGGGTGGACTTCTCTCTTTAACTCTTAAAATACTAACTCCATGTAAGTAGTCAGACCCAGTACATGTTTAGAAAGCGTGGTTTCCAGAAACAAAGATGACTGTTATGAAACTGGTGGGGATGGGAGCCATCTGCATGTTCAACAGGTTATATCTACACATTCACTATAAAATACAGGTGTGGAAACAGCTCACTACATGTATACATTTAAGCTTCTTGTCCCGTGCACACTCACGGGCACATGTGAAGGGCTGCATGTTATGTAATGGGATGTTTCCACACGTATACTTTATAGTGTGTACAGTGAGTTGTGAAGATGAGCAAAGAATGCCTCATCCAGGACCATCAGGCATCCCAGGGAACTTGCAGAGACCATTCCCACAGGGGATGGGGATTAACACTCAACAAGAACCCCACTGTTGGGTGAGTAGCCTTAGCGGTGGGTGAGGGGAGGGGCAGCTGAGGGGGACAGGCTGTACTGTGCCTACAGTGGCAGTGCTCCTGGGATGTGATATATAGATATAGATCTTGACAGATATTAAATTATTTAAAAATTAAAATTAATAACTGTGGAAGACTGTGGGTCTTCATGCTCAAAGGGTGAGCTAACTGAAATCACTCAGATTTATTGGGTGGAAAAATATACCTCTAAAATGCAAATAATTCTTCACTCAACAGTCTGGAGTGGTTCTGTCTGTGACTTCTCTTGCCTGGGTGCACAGCTCCATTTAAATTAATTGCCTAAATACCTTTTTATCTCATTGCCTAGAACAGCCCATATGAGGACAATAAAGAGCTGCCTAAATAAATGCATTGAAAAAAATAGCCTTGAATCCATTGTTTGGTATGTTTTCTTCCCCAGCTATAAAGAAGCATGGTTTATGAGTTTTCTTGAAGGACTGGTAATACCTGAGGAAATTGCATTAAAAAATAGATACAAATAAAATTGCTTCTGATTCAAATTAATCCAAGTCAGGAAACATCAATAAAATTTGACTCCTCCAGCTTCTGCAACTGCTGGAGTTCTAGTCTTGGTGTCATTGTCAGCTTTCAGTCCCTGGCCTGTTGGCTGTTGTGGTTGATTTTTCACTCTATATGATTTTATCACATTAGGCCATCTCTTAACAATTCTGGAAGAGCGCTGGGTGCCATCCAGTATCAGATTGCATGTATTTACTAACATCTCAGAAGCTTCTTTGCTCCACCAATAACCATTTTACAGAGGAACCTGAAAGCAACTGGACATTCATGTGTCAATCATGAGGGGAGCATCTCTTCAAGGTCCTTGGGACTTCTCTGTAATACTCTAACAGGAGTCCTATAGTACATCCCACAAAATGGTCAACTCAAGGAGAGAAAGAGAAAGAGATAGAGAAGGAACCATTGAGTCTCTCTTGACAATCTTGATGAACCTTGAATGAAGTGTGCAAGGGATTGGGTTGAAGAAAGAACAAGAGATTAGACATGAATATTCTCACAGTCCTAAGAATGAACCCGTCACCATCAATCACTGCCAAGATCATCCTTAAAAAAAAAAGAGGCGCCTAGAATCCTCTCAATATGTAGGGCTTCTCTTGACTTATGACACAGTATTTCAGTCTTTGGGAAGGTCTCAGGCGGAAACAGACACGGGTCGAGGAAATACAGATGCCAGGATAGCATGTTGAACAAATACCCACAGTAGTAATGTCTACCATTTAAAAAGCACGCTAGGAAACTTACATGCTCCATCTTTAATCCTTATAACAGTGCTGTGAGATTTATGACTATCCCCACATTAGAGATGAGGAAACAATTTCAGAATGGCGAGGTGACTTGCCTAAGAGCTAATGATTAGAACCTACAGGTGTATGCCCTCAAAGCCTAGACTCTTTCAATTATCCCACACTGCCTTCCATGTTAGGTAGGTAACAGATGGAGAGATTTAAGGTGTGACCTTGTGTCTGACTCTCCACTATCTATAAGCTACCCAAATGTCATACAAAAGAAGAAATTTAGACGTTAAGACCACAGGCTTTAATGTTAGACATACCTGAATGGAAATCCAAGCTGCCCATAGAGTAATTGTGTGATTTTCACAGTGGCGTGTTAGTTATATATATAGGTTAGTTATATTTAATAACTAACCTATATATGTATATATGTGCACGTGTACGTGTATGTATGTATATACATGTATATACATGTACAGAGACATAAGTATATCATAAACTTTACTGATATAAAGGATGTGTAGCACATAATTTACAAAGAATAATAACATATACAATGCTCCTTATTATAAATTCCATATGGGCAGTTGATTCTCACAGGATGCTTTTGTCTGCAAATGACAAACTTACATAGTTCCAACACAAAAGCGAAAAATACCTGAAGACCTATGTCAGAACATTACTCGTCCATCAGTGACGTGAGTGACTTCTTTGCTGAATGGAATAATAGTTTCTGAATATCAGAAGAATATTTCCTCAATTTTGTGTGCTATTCACAATGTAACAGCTACAGACAGGACATATTTTTAAGTTTAGTCTGCATTTATAATATTTTCTCCCTCATTTTCTTAAGACTCTAAGACAATCAAAGAAACAATAAATCAGGCCCTGGTTTGTAGCATTTGCTGATTTCCATGGTGTAAACTGTCTACCTTGGTCTATTTCAAGCTACCCATGTGACATCACAGAATGTGGCGCTGGGAAGAGACGATCAGTAGCACACACTGTATAGTATCTGCACCATAGAGATAAACAGATATAAATAACCTCAAGAACATAGATAACAATAAAATGTAGTAAAATAATTGGGAATGATGAGTTTTGAGTATTTATTACCTTTGTTTTTAATATAACATATTTAATGCAAATTTATATAATTTAGTTTTAAGTAATGGCTATGTTTAACAACCAGCTCACAAAATGACTGAATGTTTAACAATCAGCTCTTCATGATCTGGTTAGAGCAGCTCCAACCACTGGATCTTAGGCAGTCACTTAATCTCTCTGAGCTTCAACACTCCTCTCTGTAAAATGAGTTAGTAACGTCACTGGCCAATGCCAGTAAACAAATGGCAACAAATTATTATTATTTCTATCCATTGTATTATTATTACATTATTATTATCCATAGCAAATGCTTCGTGTAAAATTAGTTTCCCCCTGCTCTCAGCACTCAATGATCAGTTTAGTTTCCCCCCTTTGGTCTACGCTCAGGGAATGCAAACTAAGCAGACAGTCAATACACAAACGCACACACAACAATAAACTACCAAGCAGAATGTAAATAGGCTCTGGGTTCCTTCTTGTTTGGATGTTAAACAAAGACACCAAGAGTTACCAGTGTTTCTTTGTGTACACAGGGGCCAGGAAAGTGGTAGAACATGGGTTACTGCTGCAACTACTCAGCAGGGTCTTCAGTGTTTCAAAAAGAGGAGAGGCTCTCTACAGAAAGTATACGCACTCCCATCCTGCCCGTCCCCTGCCCATCCACTCTGCCCACCAACAGCAGCCACAGCAGCTCCCTTGGCGTCACCTGCTCAGCCTTCTGGTGGAACACCGCAGACATGGCGAGGATGGTGCTGCGTTCGTCCAGGGCAGCTGCGAAGCTCTTCCACTCCTGGTCCAGCTGTGTGGAAATCTGCTTGATTTGCTGCGAGGCATAATGGCCAGCCTCAGAGAGGCGGGAAGCCACAGACATGATGCGGTTGATGTTGACATAGGCATTCTGGGAAGCAAAGGAGAGGGAGTGCTTAGTGGGGCAGGCTGAAAAGGCCACTGAGCCCTTCTGGGTTGGGTGAGTATTTGGGGAAGGAGGCTACCCAAAACAAAAAGTATGAGAGAGGCTGGTATAGGCTACACTAGGGTATCATTTTTGGCCCAAGGGAAGTCCTTGTCTCCAAAATAAAATTTCAACAGATAGCAGGTACAGTAACTGAGACCTTTCATTCTGGGGACCAGCATAGTTTTTGTGCCAGCTATTAATGCACATGAATGCAGTCACTTTACGTGGACTCCCTTAGTAATCCTCACAATCATCTTAAGAGCTCATGCCAAGGTGACAGCATGGTACTTCCAAGAGTTACTCTCTGGAAGCAATGGCTCAGACTAGGACAAAAGCTGGAGGAGGCAAAGGCACTCTCTTGCTCAGGACAGAGCTGTACCCAGGGAATTACTGCCACCTACAACAGGGCAGTGGTGCTCATCAAAGAGGGCAAAGGACACATGTCACACAATAACTACACATTTTCCTATCACCAAGTGAAGACTTTGCTGTCCCCGCCCCACCCCCCACCAAAAGAGCTGGGGCACTGGTCATTGGTCAGGGTTAAATAAAGAGAGCATTTGAAGCCACATTTTTCCATGCTAAAAATAAGACCTGTGGAGCCCTTTCTCATCCCTACCTGACTTACGAAAATTTCTCCACCTGACCCCAAAAAGGCAGCTGTGGGTACCCCTAAAAGGCATCGGTGGGGCTCTCCTGGCCCTGCCGACTCCTTTCCTCTTGTGTTTTGTTTAGATTCATTCCCATCTTTGCCAATTAAAAATTCATGACATGTGTGTTGTTTCCTACAAGGCCAGCAGAAAACCCTCCAGGAAGGAACAAGACAAAAGAAAAACCCCACAAACATAAGACAGCAGTGAGCATGATTATTTTTAACTGCTACCTCCTACTAATTGTCTGAGGTGTCAAAACAATCAAGTAATATTGTGGCACCCACAGGGAACTGTTCTGAATCACACAACGTCTGCCCGAAGAAGGACTAGGGCGGCAGGTGGCTTGCACACCTTCGTTCTTTGTTACAAATCTTCCTAAATGATAATAAATATTCTTCAGTGACAGCATTTTCTCTTGGTTCTATTAGCTCAGGAGTAGTTCATTAATATTGGGTAAGTTTAATGAAGGGTCTTTATTTTTCTTTCCCTCTTCCCTCATGGTCCCCATTCATCTTCGCTGTCCAGGCCCTCAAGCACTCCATCTCAAGCCTGAGCCAGGTTGATAAGGTCTCTCTTCACGTAAAAGGTCTCTGTGGAAGTTTAAAAGGTTAAGTGAAGTGCTTGAACACAAATCCATCCTGATGTCTAACGCCCCCACGCGTAATCTCTTTCTTTAGTCTGGCGTGAGATCTTTCCAACACAATACATTTCTTTAATAGAGCTAGAATATTACTGACTCTTATTATTTGAAATAACTATCATGCAAAGATTTAGGAATCATTATCAGCCCTGTTTTCTGAGTTATGACATAAATTCTACTTAAAATTAAACTCTATTTATAGAACAGACAGAAAAAACAACTCTGCACTTAGAAATAAAGGCATAGAAGAGGAAAAAAAACGGCATGTACTGATTTTAATAGTTCTGTCTTCTAAGGGAATAACATTTAGATTCTCCCAAATTTCCAGCTTTGTGTCATTGTTTGGGTTCCCCCTAAAGCAGACCCTGAGACAATGATTTGGGGCAAATCGTTTACTTGGGTGTGATCCCAGGAAGCAGGGTGAGAGAGTGAGGAAGTCAAAGAGGAAAGGGAGGAAAATGAAGAAAAGATGTGTTCACTGGTGGGTTACTGCATGAGCAGTGGGGGGCCATCCGTTCGAGACCTTTTGAGAGACCGTGTAGAACACATCACTGAGCTATCCCTCTGGGAGGTGAGGAATCTAGGGTACTCACCAAGCCTCACGGCTCATGTTGAAGGTCCCTCCTGGAGTAACTCCTGGGCATTTCCAGCCTGACCTACACACAGGCCAAGCACACTCCCCAGGTCAGAGAGTGACCATGGACAGAGAAACGCAGGAAGCTGTCATTGTATATGGGAACCATCTGCAGATGATCCTCAGGGTGAGCTGAGGGGATACAGGTGGGATGTTGACAGCGTCTAATATAGCTGCTCTTCCAAATTGGATTCAAATCCTGGAAACCCTCCCCTCCCATACACATTTGTCCAGATATATCTAGGGTTGTTGGGTTTTCCTGTCCTGGGAAAGACCTTGTATGCATTGGCCAGATGGGAAGCAAGAAAAGCAACAAGAGCAGGGCACTAGCCTGTCCCTCATGGACATCTTATGGATGCCCAGCCCTTTGTCATCACGACCTTTACATTGTCTCCCCACAGGGAACACAGGGAAGCATATTTCTGCTCACTTTCAGGAAGAACTTTCCAGCTATTAGAGATGTCTGACTGTGGCTGCCTCTGGAGGTTGTTAACACCTTGTCACTCATTCAAATATTTATGGAGAGTGGGCCAAGCTCTGTGTTGGGGGCTGTGGGAGATCAAAGAGGAACGAGACAGAATTCCTGCCCTCAGGGTCTCACAGAGATTTAAGAAAAGTCCTCAAATAACTGTAATTTAAAGCAAAATGAAGTAAGTGTTTTGACAGAGGTAGAGGCAACTCGCTGTGGGGATGCCGGGGGAAGGGATCTGAACCACTGGCAGGGATGTCGGGAAGGGGCTTCCTGCACAGAAGGGGGTGGTGAGGCTGGCGGTCCTCCAAGGCACCCGTCTACCCTTAAGCCTGTGATCATAAATGAAAGCTAAAAACAAACAAACAAAAAAAGACCACAGCTTACATTTCACATTCTAGAGACCAGCACAGTAAATGCCTTTTTGTTTCCTTATCAGTGGGCAGAGAAACGTCTTACTAAAACTAACAAACGATTATGCTTCACGAAAGAAGCAGAGGCAGTATTCCTCACAATAGAGGGATAAATATAATGTTGACTCATGAATTTGCTCATTCTTCTTCTCTACAGCCCCTTGTTGGAACAGCAAAACACTGCAGGCAAGTCACATTGCCCAAGTTCATCATCATCATCATCTTTATTTTCCATCAGCCAAAAATCTGAGACCAATGAGCAGATTGACTCTAAACTGCAGCCACAAACGAAATGAAAAGCGAGGAATGACAGAGAAGGTCTCAAATGACTTAAAAGGAAAGAGCAAGGTTAAAGAGCTGGATTAAGAGTCTGAATAAATAGGGGTGCTTAGCCATTGGCACAGATGACATGTCATGGCCTTTCGTCAATCCATCCACATGGTTCTTCCCTGTTGCTGTTTACGACTCTGTCAACGAGCATTTGGGCGTCATGTTTGGTCTGGGGATGTGATCAGCAAGAACGGATATTTTGACTCATTACAGCCTTTCCATTTCCTACCAGCTGTCCCCTCACTAGCCTCCCATCTGCCTGGCTCTGCCATTCTTCCCTGCCAGACTTAAATGCCCTTCCATCTGCAGAGTTGTCCATCAGTCAAGGGCATCAAAGTCACTGGGCCAGGAGTCAGGAAACACGAGTTACGGTCCAGCTCTGGTACTCAATTGGGATGTCACTCGACTCCTCTGTGCCTCAGTTTCCTTATCTGTAAAATGGGGGAGTTGAACGAAATGACCTCAGACGTTCCATTTCCGAGTAAGCAGTGGTTCCATATAACCCAGGCCTCTAGTGCATTCTCTGTCTATGGAGGCAGCCAGATTGAATGTAGAGAGAAGTCAGGATGTCACAGTTTTCTTCTGTCTTATTTTCAGTGCCTGGGGGAATACTGACTATATCTATTCCCCTCTCCAGACCCCCTTCTAGGGAGGAGGTAAGGCATAAACTGAAGAAACAAGGGTAATTCAAAGCTTTCAAGTGTCCATGAGCATTGGGAAGGTTTTAAACAAAAGAGTGAAATGATCTGACTTATATTTTTAAGACTGCTCTGCATGCTAAAGGGCTGGTGAGGGGAAGTGTGCATGGTGTGAGAACAGAGACAGCAGGGCTGCCTACCCCAGAGGTACACATAACCCAGCTGCCTACCCTAGAGGTACATAGCTGTGCCTCAGCCCCTCATCCTGGCTCTGCCCTCTGCCCTGTCATGTGAGGGCCACGGCCGGAGTTGGGTGGCCAAGGGCCAGCTGCTCCCTTCTGCCTTCCTCTTCAGCTCCTTCCCCTGAGGGGGGCTGCCTAGACTAACCAACTTCCCTGGTTGGAAGTTAATAACATGACTAATAATGAATGTCTTCTTAAACCCTTACCTCAAAACTGCTTTATAATTTAAATTTCCCTCATATGTGCTGCTGCTATTATTATTATCATTATCCAAAGTATCACATAGTCCAAGATGTAAATACAATCTACCTTACAGAACACAACGTGCCTGCAGAATGGTTTGCATCATCCACCCCATCCCACCTCCCCTCAAAAGCTCTCTTCCCATCATTTTGGTTACAAATGGAAAAAATAACTAAATTCCAGCAAAATCTCACTAACTCAAAAACCCTTTAAATTTACACCCTGCCCCCACTTTTGTTGCCTACAAAATTCTCTGTTTTCTCATTTCATTCATTAATTGGAGATCATTGGATGGACGGCCCCTTCTCCTGAGGCCTTGCCTCCTGCTGTGATTAACTGAAATCAATGGAGCAGAGTCATTCTCTTGAAAGAACTACTTGGCAGAATCTTGATGAAGTTCTCATTTTGATGCTGGTTCCTGGCTGTCTGTACTGGCTACAAAAATATGCAAAGTTGCTTGCAAGATAGTGATAACTTTCCATTAAAAAATCCAGCTAAATTGTCTCCTTAAGGGAGGTTTCTTATGTGGTACACTCTGAAAGAGATACTGGTTCTTCTAGAAATATCATTTGATGGAAGCTATCATTTTGGAAACTTAAGCTCTATGTCAGGGGCTGATTGTCAAGAGCAAATCATAGCTGAGTATGTGTGTTATTTGAATCCCATTCACTTCACTCCTAAAAGCAGGGTGAATTTTATACTCTTGTGGTCATAGGTCCCCATCCTGAATCAGAAACTCTCCCCTGTGGTTACACGAGATAACAGAAAGCATCCAGTCAGTTGCCTGGCATATAACCGATAGCTCCACGAATGTCATATCTTTTCCTTCATCCAGTTCCAGCAGACTGGTGTTAACTCTCCAAATTAAGTGCAAACCAAACCAAAATATTAGTAAAAAGCATAACACAAAGAAAAATCTATCAATTACTTCAACATGAGGCAAATATTCCAACAAGAGTCCAAAGTCTCATTGTATTTCACAGAGCATGCCACAATGTCCTCTACTATTCCTGGAGAAGAGTCCCTTTCCATAGAAGCCTGCCACATGTGCCCAGCCCTACACTAGTCACAGCTGCCCTAGCTGCTTGTCAGGCCATTGCCCTGCACACCACACTCCCTCTGCTGGCAGATGCCCTTCCCCTAGGATTCAAGGGTCTGGGGCCCTGAATTGTCCGCAGGTCTTTCCTTGACCCGGAGAGATCAGGCAATCAGAATCAGCCAGTGACTCACTCTGTGAGCCATGCTCTTTGAACACTGTGTCCTTCCACACCTTATGTTGGAAAAATAGAGGTCTTTGTTATCGGGGACAGCCTTCTTAAGGCATCTCCACTGCCTTGGCATGTTTAGCCATTCCCAGAGCACCCAGAAGTGGGAACGTCTTGTCCTCATACAAGAGAACAGATCCTTCTCCTTATCACTGACCATCTTGCAAAAGGTGGCAGAAGCCTCCTCCCCAGGCCAGGCGTGGGGGCCCCTGACTTTGACGTTCAGGGGCAATGTTTCTCATCTTCACCTCCAGAGAGGCAGAGGGGAGTCACTGAAGAGCTGTTTCATCTCTGCGAAGAATGAGTCCCAAATACGGGGTTCTCAGCTCCATTCCAGTTAAAGGGGCTACAGCTTGTAGATTACTATCATGAACATGGAAGCTGTGATCTGTCAGATCACCACAAGATGTGAGGTGCAACTACCACGTAGGGGCCTTTCCTGAAAGGGGCTCAGTTCTCTAGAGAAGCCCTTGACTCTCCAAACCCAAAACTTAAGAAAGGGAGGCCAGGCAAACAACAGGCCAAGGGCCAAAGTACTCAGAAAAACCTTTTGGGTCAAAGGAAAACTGGACGTTAAACCAAAATGCTATACACAAAACATCTAAGCAGTACAGCCTCAGCTGAGAAAAACATTATGCACACCAGGGGTGCACACCCAAACGTTATCAGTCATTGAATGCTTATTTTGACCCAGATATGCATGGTGGGGGCAGCTTTCCTTTGGGGTCTTTTTCTCAACTCAATTCTCTTGGGTATAGAGAAGATTGTTAAAAAAATAATTTTGGCATACATGTATTTGTCATAATTTTAATTAATAAAAATGTTCTTAAAACTATACAGAGAAAATATACAGTTTTTCATCCCTCAGCCGCTTCTCTCCCCATTGATGTTAATACATCAAAACATGAGATGTCCACAGGTGATGGAGTTAAGAGAGAATTTATGTTCAATATTCTACTTTTATCAAACTCATTCTTTTTATTGAGACACAAAGGTTGTTTCTAGCTTTTGTTTTTTCTTTTTCCTCTACAGATAATGCTAGGGGTTGTGGAATATTTTTAATTTTAATAGATTTAGTATTTTAAATATTTTTCAGTTTTTAAAATTATTTTAATGTATCTTTAATTTTAATAGATTTGGTCAGGTTGCATTCCATGAAGCTGTAATTACTCAGATTTCCCCATCCCTTTTTACTTTAGTAAAGGTTTTTTTAAAGTAAAGCACAATTTACTACCAGTGAAACAGGCAAGTTTTAATGAGCAAATAGTGCTTTAATAAGGAAAGGAATATAAACATCCTTTATTTAAAGTTTTTTAGAGCAACTAGAAGGATGTGCAACTGTGACATGCAACTATCTACTGGGGCTTTGGGGAAAAAAAAAAAAAGGAGGAGGATTGGCAATAGATGTTAGCTCAGAGCCGGTCTTCCTCAGCAAAAAGAGGAGGATTAGCAGGGATGTTAGCTCAGGGCTGATCTTCCTCACAAAAAATAAATAAATAAATAAAGTTTTTTAGGAGCCAAGTTCATGTAACAATCTCATTTTACAGTTTAAAAAAAAAAAAAACCTAGACATTTCTTGAATCCATCTAGTAGGTGTTTAAAAACTTGTTAAATCAATCAGGTGGTGTGTTCAAAGTCACAAAGAGAGAGGCAAATTGGGACTAGACCCAGGCCTCCGGATTCCTAGTCTGCATGACCCCTCTGCTTATAGCTACCTTCTTATGCCCTGCAGCTTATATTAATTTAAGTTTTTGTTTTGTCACGCTCAAAGAGAGCCATGAGAAGTATTTGGAAATTTTCCCATACAGCTTTCAGAGGCTTCGTGAGTCACGTTTGATATCAAGAAAATCAAGAGACTGTGCCAAAGCAATGGAAAAAGCTGAACCTCATCTCCTTTTTCCAGTTTAATAATACCATATGTATTGTTTACATCTTTGTTAGTACCAAACCCACTTTGGATCCTGAAGCTGTTAAAGCATCAGCTTATGATTAATTAGTTTAACATTACCATGTAAACCTGCTGATCCTACCTCAAAACATATGGACATTGGGATAGTAACATCTGGGATAAGAACCGTCCATGCTTGAAACTCCTACAACAGCTATGAGATGTGATGAGCTCTAAATGAAACCTCCAACTTCTGCCTCCCACAAACCACAGGGTGCCCTCTAGGGGGCCAAACAGGGCAGCTGATGGATGACTATCTGGTCATGTCTGGCCAAACAGTAGGTCAAACCATGTGGAAGCCATCTGTCATTGTTGGGTGGAGAGAGGAAAGGAGCTGGAGCAGCCCCAGTGCTCAGCTCAGCAAAGCTAACATTGGTCCGTGAATCCCTCTGTCCCTCTCGCCTGGCTTGCTGTAGCAATGTCTCCTCCAGCAATTGCTTTACAAACCATTAAGCAGCCATGAAAACAAGCGCCTGGCCATATGTCCGAGGGCCAAGGAAACCCAGAAGCAGATTTAAATAAAAGAGAAGCCCCTCTCTGTCTCCTTTCTCAGCTCTGACTGACTGCTTTGGAGAGGGTGTCTTTGTCTGAGGCGTCGTTGCAGAACTGAAATGGTAGGTGGGGGTGGGTACAGCTGGAATCAGATGCAGAGACGCCAGGGGGGGAAAGTGGTTGGGAACAGTGCAGCTCTTCTGGCTCAGGATGCAGTAATTTCAGGCTGCCTTTAAGATCGGAGGCAGAGGCTCTAAGACTCCAGGGAAATACATTCACCCGTCTTTTATCCCCCAGCCCTTTCTCTTGTAGGACCTGGCTATTCACAGCTTGGTCTGTGGCATCAGCACAACCTGAGAGCTGTTAGAAATGCAGAATCTCAGGCTCCTTCCCAACCTTCTGAATCAGAATCTGCATTTTAACAAGATTGTCCCAAGTGATATATACGCACATTCAAGTTTGAGAAGCTCTGTAGATGTAACTCTGAGGGGCGGCCTTGAATAAGGAAAACTATTTCTTCTAGCACTCCTGACCCTGACAACAATAATAGCTGAACACTTGCCAAGCATTGCACTGTTCCAAATGTTGTGCCTAAAATGCACGATCCCATCTCATCCTTACAACATCCCTGGGAAAGGCACATTCATTATTCCCCATTTACAGACGCAACGGTATGGCTCTAAGAAACTGAAATAACTTGCCTATGATAACACAACTAGGAAGGAAATACAGAGCCACGGTCAGCACCTGGTGCCCATGCTCCTTCCCACCATGCTGTTTTACTTGGCCATGAATGTGAAAGCAGGTGGCCTGGCCAAGGCTGGCCCTCAAGGCACAGGGGAGATGATGAAGAGAAATTTCTCCCAAAGATTCAAAGACTTATATCCCAAAGAAACTGGGCCCCTGGAGAGAGAATTCAATAAAAATTTCTACACCTCTGAAGCCTCCCCGTTGGTGCCCTTGTCTTGCCCTTAGAATTCCCAGAATAGCCCAGCTCCAGAATGGGCAGGAACCTGGCACTTCTCGTGCCCTCTCCCTCCTTGGACCAATAATCTCCACCTGTAAACCCAAAGCCAGTCATCCTGGGGAACAGGTCCCTGTCTCCACAGAACCACAGGAAAGCTCAGAGTTAAGGCAATTCTTTGCCCCTTTAATGGATATTTGCCCTATTGTTGAAGTCTTAAACCTGCTATCCTATCTGTTTATTCAACCATTCATTCAACAACGCAAGGCACTGTGCAAGCAGGGAACAAGACAGACAAAATTCCTATGCTCATGGAGCTCACATCTTGGTAGAAGAGTCAGACAAATTAATAATATTTACTATACAATTCTTATTTCAATACTGTATAAAACACAGCTGGGAAAAGGATAGAGCATGAAGGGGTTGGGAAGCGCTACTTAAAATGAAGTCAGGGGTGACATGTGAGCATAGCCCTGAATGTGAGAGAGTGAAACATGTGGCTATTGGCAAGAAGAGGCTCCAGGTAGAGGGAACAGCAGGGGCAAGGACCACAAGGCAGGAATGACCGTGGTGGGTTCAAGAAACAGCAAGAAGCCTAGAGTGACTGGAGCAGATGAGTAGGTGGTAGAGGCTGAGACTTGAGAGGTAACTGGAGCCCAGGTGACAGGGAGGCTCATACGCCATGGGAAGGGACTTCAGCTTCTATCCTGAGAAGGACAGGAAGACATTACAGCATTCTGAGTGGAGGAGGGGCAAAATGTGATGTACCTGGGAGGCTCACTGGGGCTGTTGTGTTGAGAGTGGACTGTAAGGGAACAAAGGCAGAGGCAGGGAGACCAGGGAGGAGCTGATGGTAGCTTGGCCAGAGGGGTGGCCGTGAAGGTGGTGACAAGTGGCCAGATTCTGGATATAGTTTGAAGATAGAGCCAAAAGGACTTGCTGATGGACGCCCTTCAGCTCTTCCTCAGTTTTGGGCCTCTGGCCATGCTGTGCACTCTGCTTTTTGTGGTGCTCCTTTCCTATCTGCCTACCTGCTCCTGACCTCTCAGTTCTCGAATGCCCTGATTTGTAAACGTCTCGCCTGTACCTCCTTGATCTGTTTCTGTCCCTCCTCTGGTACTCCTGGCCGCCCAGCACCCATGCCCCAGAATGGCATATGCAACGTTGCTGCTGCTTATGATGATCAATACTTCACATTTGTCTCGTGCTTTACAGTTTAAGCCCTTTTGTGGACATTATCTCATCTGACGTGCTAGGTTTCACAGGCCATTTCATGCCTTTCATTCGGCTCCAGGAGACCTCAAAGAAGAGGCATGAGTCAGCTTTGGCTGAATTTCAGACAAATTAACTCCTTAGCAGCTGCAGACCTGGCAGAGAGCAGGCACTGGCTGCATGTGAGTGTGTAAAAGTGTGTGACTAAACTGAGCAACAAGGCTCAGGAGTACACACCAAGAGGTCACAGGAAATAACCTGAGGGCAAGGAACCTGCTGACAGAGGCCCCAGAGAGCAGTGAATCAAAACCAGAAAAGAGGTGGCAGGGTTGTGGGCACAGAATCAGGATTAGGGAGAAGAGGAAGGAAATCTCTGGCCTGGAGGCGGGTGTGTGATCAAGAGGGAAGGCTGAACCAGGCCAGTGACAGTCATGAGTCAGGAATCTGAGTGGTTAGCCCAGCCCCACAGATCAGCTCAGAGAAGCCTTTTAGAAGAGACCCGGGCCAGGTGGCTGGGCAGCAGGTGAAGCGAGCCAGCATTGTGCACCAGAGTGATGCTGACAAAGCCTCTGCCTAAATCAAGGAGCTTCCTCTGTTTCTTGTTTGAATAGGAGCAAATCCCCAAAATGTGGCTGATTAGAGACCAGTGGGTCAAGGAAAGTGGGGCCCCTGGAAAGGTTCTGGTGGAGAGCAAGGAGTAGGGAGTAAAGACAGATACTCTCTCCCTGGATACTCCTACCCTTGAAGGGAAATCCTCACCTCCAATTCCACGGGCTAATTATCTGATGGCTTTAGAGTTTGACCCCAGGGCAATTGTCAGTTGGCTTATTCTCTTCACCCTGGACCAGTGATTCTCAATCTGGTTCTCAACCTTGTACAGATTTCCTGGGCTCCACCCCAGCACAGTTTGCAGAGTCTAGGGCAGTGGAGACCAGTTGTGATGTTTTTTCAAAGCTCCCCAGGCCACTTGTGGGCAGCCAGGGTGAAGGACTGCTATCTTAGATACATGCACTAGCTTCACAGGGCTTAATTCAAAGCACCCTCCTCTTTCCTTAGGACAAGTTTAATACTGACAATGGTGCCAAGACCAAGGATCATAAATGGCTTCTGAGCAGATCAGAAAATAAAATCTGATCCTCCCCCTGAGTTGGAAGAAAAGGGAAATTCCACCCAAAAGGCTGTTTGTGGAGATACACACACTGCATACTGTTCAACTTGATCAGTAAGAATAGGTCTGGCTGGTGATACATGCAGTATCTTACAAGTGCAGGTTTCCCTAGAAGGCCTGCCTTAGGAATCCCAGTGTTAACAGCAAACACTGGATCACACTCCTTCTTGTCAGGGAGGGACACATTTAGTGGCTTTACTTCCATCCTTAGGATTAGAACCTCAGAAACAAAGATGCTTGAGGTCAGGTGGAACTTGAAAAATCATCTAGTCCAGTAGTTTCTGGACTTGAGTATACCTCACCTGGGGACCTCGTAAGCATCCTTGTTCCCAGGCCCACCCCTGATGGAAACCATCGCTCCCAATCACCTTCTTTCCAGTGATTGAGTTTCTGCTGGAGTCACGTCCTATATGGCTCCCTCAGAAGAGAAGGCCCTGCCTTACCAGTTCTGCGTCCTTGCTGCCCAAACTCTGCTCCAGATGCTGTGGCATGCTTAATGCCCTTATTCATCCAAGAAGCATTTATTAGGCACCTACTAGGTGCCAGGCCTTGTCACAGGTCCTGGGGATGCAGGTGTGAATGAAACAGACAAAGCTCTGCCCTTAGGAGCTTATATCCTAGTGGGCAAAATTCTTTTTGCATTAGGTACATGAATTTGTGGATGGCTAAATTTCAAGCTCCTTGAAGACAGCTTCGGGTCTTGTGAATCTTGCTGTTCTCAGTGTCTAGCAAAAGGCACAGAGAATAAAAACAGCAAAAGTTTGTTGAATACACCAATGAGTGAATGCTGAGTGGTGCACCCAGGTCCTCCTGTCTCAGCTATCCTAACACCACCAGGGTTGGTGTCCACACTCTGCCATGGTCCCTCTCTTTAACCATTAAGAAGGTTATACCTTAAAGCTAGTGGGAACCGACTTACATAACACTCTCTCTCCAGTTGTCTTTTTCTTCTTCTTTTTTTTGACAATTTTACTGAGATATAATTCACATACCATACAATTCACTATTTAAAGTATACAACTCAATGGTTTTGAGTATAATACTATTTTAGTATACAGATAAGTACAACCAGCACCACAGTAATTTTGGAAGATTTTCATCATCTCAAAAAGAAACTCTGTACCCTTTCGCTATTGTCTATTGTTTTTCTATTCTCTAATTCATTAATTTCCACTCTAATCTTTATTATCTCTTTCCTTCTGTTTGTTTTAGGTTTAGTTTGCTCTTCTTTTTCCAGTGCCTTAAGGTGGAAGGTTAGGTTATTAATTTGAGACTTTTTTCTTATGGCCTAGCATATGGTCTATTCTGGACAATGTTTCATGTGCCCTTGAGAAGAATCAGTCTGCTCCTGTTGGGCAGAGTGTTCCATAGATGTCTGTTAGGTCAATTTGGCTTATAGTCTTCTATTTCTTTGTTCAAGTCTTCTATTTTCTTGTTGATCTTCTGCTTAGTTGTTCTATCTATTATTAAAAGTGGGGTACTGAAGTCTCTAACTCTTATTGTTGAATTGTATTTCTCCTTTCATTTCCGTCAGTTTTTGCTTCATGTATTTTGGTGTTCTGCTATTAGGTACATATACGTTTATAATTGTTATATCTTCCTCATGAAGTGACCCTTTTATCATTACAAAATGTTCCTCTTTAGGGAGCTGGCCCTATGGCATAGTGGTTAAGTTCAGCGAGTTCTACTTCAGTGGCCCAGGTTCACAGGTTTGGATCCTGGGTGTGGACTTACCCCACTCATCAGCCATGCTGTGGTGGCAACCCACATATGAAGTAGAGGAACATTGGCAACAGATGTTAGCTCGGAGCTAATCTTCCTCAGGAAAAAAAAAAAAAAGTCTTTCTTTTTCTCCAGTAACATTTTTTTGTTTTAAACTCTAAAAGTCTGTTATTAGTGTAGCCATTCTGGCTTTCTCGTGGTTGCTATTTGTATAATACACCTTTTTTCATTCTTTTACTTTCAATCTATTATAATTTTTGAATCTTAAGTGTTTCTCCTGTAGACAGTATATAGTTGGATCTTGTTTTTTAAATCAGTCTGACAATCTCTACCTTTGATTAGATTGTTTAATCCTTTCATATTTAATATTATTGATATAGTTGGATTTATGTCTACCATTTTACTTTTTTTCTATATTTTATATGTCTTTTTGTTTACCTCTATTAATCCTACACTGCTTTCTTTTGCATTACATGAATATTTTATAATGTAGCATTTTAATATCTTTACTGATTTTTTTCACTATATTTTTTGAGTTATTTTCTTAGCTGTTGCTCTGGGGCTTACCATGAACATTTTAACCTATCAGATTCAGTTTCAGATGTATACTAACTTAATTCCAGTGAGATATAAAAATGTTACTCTTATATAGCTTTATTTTCTTTCCCCATTTTTTGCGGGGAAAAATATACATATTATACATATATATATGTATATTATGTATATACATAATATACACATTATGTCCAAAAATGTTATAAACCCAACATTAGCTTGTTTATAATTATCACTTTTTATAATTTTATGTCTTTTAAAGAAGTGAGACAAGAAAGCAGGGTAAGTATATGTTTATAGATTTTGTTATATTAACTTCTTTATTTATCATTTCTGGATCTTTTCATTTGTTCCTGTGGATTCAAGTCACCACCTGGAGTAATTTCCTTAGCCCAACATAGCTTTGCTCTCACTCACCTCCTTTGTGCTGTTACTGGCAAATATATTACATTTCTATATGTTATAGGTCCAATAGTACATTATATACATATTATTTTATGCAGCGAATTTTTAAATCAGTTATGAGAAGAAAGAAGAAATTTGCACTCATGTTGTCTTTTATTGTTACATAATTACCTTTACTGGTGCTCTTTGTCTTTTCATGTGGATTAAAATTATTGTCTGCAGTCACTTATTTTCATCCCAAAGAACTTCCTTTATTATTTCTCATAAGGTGTGTCTGCTAGCAACACATTTTCTCAGTATTTGTTATTTGGGAATATCTTTATCTCACCTTCACTTTTGAAAGATAGGTTTGGTGGATATAGAATTCTTGATTGACAGTTTTTTTCCTTTGAACACTTTGAATACATTATTCTACTTCCTTCTGGGCTCCATTGTTTCTGATGAGAAATCGGCTTATTAATTTTATTGGGATTCTCTTGTGACAAGTTACTTTTCTCTTGCTGCTTTCAAGATTTTCTCCCTGTCTTTGGCTGTCAGTATTTTTACTACAATGCATCTGTTTGTGGATCTCTTTGTGTTTATCTTACTTCAACATCCTTGAGCTTTCCGGCTGTGTAGATTAATGTTTTTCAATAAATTTGGGAAGACTTCAGCCATTATTTCTTTTAATATTTTTTCTGTTCCTTTCTCTCTTCTCCTCTGGTACTCCCTTTATGCATATGATGGTACATCTAACAGTATCCCACATATTTCTAAGGCTCTGTTCATTTTTCCTCATTGTTTTTCCCTCTGTTCTTCAGATTGCATAATTTCTATTGATCTATCTTCAAGGTTGCTATTTCTCTCTTCTGCCAATTCGAATCTACCACTGAGCTTCTCTAGTGAATTTTTCATTTCAGTGATTGTATTTTCCAACTCCAGAATTTTCTTTTGGTTCTTTTTTATAATTTCTATCTCTTTACTGATATTCTCTGTCTGACGAGATATTATCATCATACCTTCCTTTGTTTCTTCAATCATGGTTTCCTTCAGTTTTAGTTTAGTTTTTTGTTTTTATTTTTAACATATTTATAATGGCTACTTTGAAGTCTTTGTTAAATCTGACATCTGGTTGTTCTCACAGGCATTTTCTGTTGCCTGCTTTTCCCACTGTATGCTTTTATTCTTTTTTTTTTTTTTCCTGGTCATACATTTCTGTTTCTTTGCATGTTTTATAATTTTTTGCTGGAAAATGGACATTTTAGATAATATATTGTGGCAACTCTGGGTAATAGTCCCCCAATTCTGGAGCTTGCTATTGTTATTTGCTTGCTTATTTGTTTAGTGACTGGCTGGATTATTTTAATGAAGTCTATTTCCACCTCAGCCCCCACAGTGGGAAACCTCTGTGAACGCTTGGGAACGCCCACAGTTACCCTGGGATGGCAGTAGTCTTGGCAGTGCTCTCGCTAACTTTCCCCTCTCCCTAACAACACCCAGTTGTTAAATTCCACTAATTGCCAACTGGTTACTCTATCGCTTTCAAAATGTCCTGGGACATAAATCGCTCCACAGACCTATCCAATCAAATTCAGATTCCTTTGAAGGGATAGTTCCTGAGGTCAGTACTTGAGATTTTTTCTGGCCCCAGAAGGTCTCTTTACCTAGTTCTCTCTGGCAAACTAGCCCACCTACCATTTATCCTATATCTCCAGTGACTCTACCAATCTTCTCCCAATTGCCTCTCACCAGAACCTCCTCCTTTGAGAGTGCTGTTGGCTTGAACTTCTCCACTCTATAGTGCAAATAAAGTCAGTTTCTTTGGAAAAAGATTTGGAGCTCTCTGTTTTACAGTTTGTTTCTATCCCCAGGCAAAATCTCTGAGCCGTGGCTCTGGAGTTGGCGTTAGGGAAAATGGTGTGCTTCCCTGAGTGACACCCCCACTTTCGGTGCTGAACACTCAGCAGAGGGGGGTGAGTAGCCTCAGGCCTTTTTGGCTTGCCTCTCCCAGCATGGAACCTCTGCTTAGGAGCTGGAGCAAGGGCACTTGGGGCCCTAGAATTCTCAGCAGTGTTGCACCATGGTATGGCCTTTGTTCCATGAGTAGGGGCTAGGCAGAAGAAGGAATCTCCACCTCTTGGCCACACTCACCCAGAACTTAGCTTCAGCAACAGGCAGCTTGGGGCAGGATAAAAACTGCCCCATCTGGGAAGACAGTCCTTCAACTGGGAGGTGAGGGGAAAGGGGACCCTGTGTTCTTGGTTGCACCAGTCTGGAGTGGAGTTTCCATCTCATTGAGCTGGGATGGGAGAGAGGGAGTCTTGGTTCAAACACATAGACTCACTGTTCTTGTTGAGTTTTAGTAGATTTTCTTGAATAAATGTTTCACCATCTGCTCTATGCACTTAGGACCATTTTCAGAGACTTTAAATGGTTGTTTTTAAATAATTTTTACCAGTTTCACTGGAGAATAGGTCTGCAGAGCTCCTTATACTGTCATGCTGGAAGGCGACTGTCTTTCAAAACTTGTGATGCTTTATTTTAGGGAGTGACTATTTTATACTTACAGATCTCCACTGAACAACAGTTCTCTAACTTTAATATGCACATAAATCACCCGTGGAACTTGTCAAAAATGCAGGTTCCTGGGGCCCCATCTCCCAGAGATTATGATTTTCTAGGACTGGAGTGGAAGCCAAAAAGAAATCTGCATTTTTAGCAAGCTCACTATATGATTCTTTGAAAAAAAAAATGTACTAAAAAGACTACTGCATATCAGAGAAGATTGACGTCTTCTTTTTTTAGTAGGTTTTATGTCTACTAAGGGGCTTTGCAGCTATGACAGGGCCAAATACTGGCTATTTAAACATCACAATAGCAAGTGCATATGTGTGTGTGTGTACAACAAAATCTAGAAATACTGTCATTATAAGAAGTGCTGCGTGTTTAGGGGTGGGGAAGTGCTGCAGAATCACGGTTTGGGACTGCCAAGAAGCAAAGATGACAGAGGACCCCAAGGCTTCTCAAATTGGGGTCAGGAAACCTGCCTCAGAATCTTCATTTTTCTTGCACCAGATCTGACTTTTCCTTGGTGTTACCATTTGTAAGTTTCCCTCAAAACAAAGAGAGAGCACCACAGGCTTTGCTGCAACTGGTCTGATTTGCACCATCAAGTGGCAATCTATGCCTCTGGTGAGCAAATTAATAGGATTAAAGCTGCTATCAACCATGCTGCAGCAGAAAGAATTCCTACCACCCAGCTGCACATGGTTATCACTAATGTGAATCCTCACAGTCGCAATAATAGAAAATGAGTATCACTTCATATTTTAAAACTCTAGACAGAAACCATTAGCAATTTATTTTTTTCCCAAAGAACCGGCTAATTAAAATTGTAAATAAGGCTATGTTATGTTTGTATGTACTTCTGTGAGTGTCTTTTTCATGAAGTACTAGAACATGGGTGGCTACACGATTGTTCTGCTGCATATTACAGACCAGACTCTACTTCCATCTGCCCACATGCACATCAGAGGAGTAGGCCACATTCAGGGGAAGGAGAATTTGCGAGAAAGGCTTCCACAACAGACGGCAGAATTGAGAAAGAAGAGGGCCCCAGAGAGCTCAGGAAACCTGGCTTTCTGAGGCACTATAAGAAGCCAGAGAATATTTTCCTACTGGGTTTAGTAGGTGGGTTATTATTGTTATTATTTATTTTTTGAAGATCAAAAGAATAGGATTCCCCGGTGGGAACCACAAAGAAACATGTTACAACGAAAAGCCAAAGATCAACCAATTTTAACCTTTTTCTTTCAGAGTTGCTCATGTACCATACTCAGTAGGGTATCCTTCCCACACTGTTGGCATGTTAATAATTGACAGCATTTCTTGGTATCAATTCATAAATTAAATTTAGGAAATTTATGATTTTCTTCCATGAGTTAATGATAGGCAATTATTTCTCAGTAATGGTTACCTCAGCTGGAGTTGGGTCTTTAACTAGTATATAAAACTAGACACACGAAAACAAAACTTAAAAAACTGATAAATTATAAGTTGATCATTTTCATTTACAAAACAATATACCTAGGGCTTCTTTAAATTATAAGTTCTTTGGTACATTATAGAGTTAACTCACAGACCATTAATTACGGTCAATGAACGAACAAAGAGCTTTAAGTCAATACTGATTGTTGATCGAAAAATGTACCTGACCTCTCCTCATTTAAATTGAGCCCTTTTGTTATACTCTCATAGCATACCTTACTCTCAGCATAAGATTTACTGGTTTGTAATTATGTATTTATTTATGAGATTATATATTTAACATCTGTCTCTCCCTTGGAACCTCCATGGGACAGACTACCTCCATTTTGTTCACCACATATGCCCAAATCCAGCACAATGTCTGATCCTTAATTGTTTGTGGAATGAATGAATAAAGAAGTCATGAGGTTCTTGAAATCTTAAATTGGGGAGGTTGATTGATAGGCTTCAGATGTCTCTAAATCTCCTAAAATTGTCTAAAACAATTTTGTTTATATATACGTTTTTCTGGAAAGAGGAGCCACAACCTTCATTAGATTTCAAAGGGGTCTGTGACTTTCCTGAAAGGTAAGAAATCACTGGTGTACTTCAGTGACAAAACAGGATTCAATACCAAAGAGCTAACCAGTAGCTTGAAACAAAATATACTACAACGTACCTTTATGTGGACAGATACGTGGGTGTGTGTATAGGTGTGTGTATAATTTCCAAGAACAGAAACAGATATGCCTCTGTGAATCTACAGAACAATCCACATTCCCACTTCCCCTGAGTAACTGATCATTCCTATAGTCACTGGGCTCCTGCAGTAGCTGTTCACATTCATCTATTTCTTGGCAGCAACATCCATCACTCAGGCCAGAGAAAAGGAGTCTGTAATTCCCTCCTTTCACCTGTTCAGGGTGGTGACATCCTTCTTTGTGGAAGTTCCTTTTAATAACAAACCGGTAAACCTCCCAGTTAACAAAGGCACAGGGTGTGTTTATAAAGCACAGGTGCCCAGGCGCTTTGATCCAATAACCCTGGGATTTCCCTTCCCTTGTCCTGCAGCCAGAGAGGCGATCCAGCCTGATCAGGCTAAAGAGGCCTCCGAGTGCTGCATTCACGGCGGTGAGACACTATGGGATGTACAGGATGGGCTGGAACACGCTAATTGGCTGTTGTATATTAAATCCTTCTTCCCTCTCTCTCAGCTCCAGGAGATGCTTCCCTTCAATAAATTTCCTCCCTCGTTTTTGTCCTGAAAATGGAGACTTCAAAAGTAAATGTGTCAGAGGAAAGGGTTTGATGTGCCATTAACTCTCAGTTACCCATTTTAACAGAGAAGAGCAGTGGTGCAGATAATTCAAAGCCAAAAGCTCTTTCTATTTAGCTCTGTAGTTCATTGTTTTGAGGGGCTTGGTGGCAGACTTACCTCCCTAATTATGTTTGTCTTTGCTTCTCATGAAAATGAGTTTTTTGCCTTAGGGCCAGGCAGTCGGGTGACATGAAGATTCTGGCACAGAATTTGTAAAATTCACCAGGGGAAATCCACAAGGCACACAGATAATCAAACTTGACTAGATCTGAGTTCACGTACTTAATCACCTGTGATCAATTGCTTTGTTCCTCTGGGACTAAAGTGAGCCAGGGATGAGACATAATTATAGGAGACTTGTTGGAAGGGAATGAGCCTTTGCATTTCAATGAAGACACAAGAGTGTGTTGTGGCCAAAATTGATAACACAATCAATATCGATGCTTTCCCTGCCTGGTTCCACCACCTTCTATTCTGCAGCCAGAGTTATCTTTCGATGCAAATCTCATCGGGTTCATCTCTGTCTTACATCCTGCAATGGCTTCCTGGGCTAGTCATCAGGGCTATTCACAAATACCCCACTCTCTCCTCCCCAACTCGTGGTAAGACCATACACTTCCACCCCCGAAGTTAGATGTGGCCGTGTGACATAATGAAATGTGAGTGAAAGTGGCATGTGTCACTTCTAGGTGGAAGGTTGCAGAGCTAGTGTGTGCTTGGCTACATGCTTTGTCTGGTGAGGCAACTGGCAGCATCTGCCATGGTGGCTGCTCCATCAGCCTGGGTCCCAGAGTGACTGTGATGAGCAGAGCTCCCACCAGCCAGTGATGGGCATGTGGGAGGAGCAAGAAATAAACCCCTGGGGGCTGGCCCTGTGGCCTAGTGGTTAAGTTCAGCATGCTCTGCTTCAGTGGCCCAGGTTCAGTTCCTGGGCACGGACCTACGCCATTCATGAACCATGCTGTGGTGGCAAACCACGTACAAAATAAGGGAAGATTGGCCACAGATGTTAGCTCAGGGCAAATCTTCCTCAGCAAAAAAAAAAAGAAACCCCTGTTGTTTCAAACCGCTGAGATTTTAAGGTTCTTAGTTAACGCAGCAGATCTTTATCAAGGCACACAGCAAGCTGCACCATGATTGTCTCAGTTATCTCCCCAACTAGATGCTGAACAACTTGAGGCCAGAATTATTTCTTCTTTAGTACATTAAGCTCAGTGTATAGCATATTAAAACAACCTGCTAGGAAATGAAATTTTCTTCCTTCCTGGCCACTGTAATCCTCCATGTTTATGTTTTTCTAACACTTGCCCCCCTCCCAGCATCACCAGCTGAAATGATAAAGTGTTTTTGGTGCTCAGATATATGGGGAATGGCAGAGCTACTCTTTTGGACCAGTAGTACAAATAGGGGAGAGAGAGAGAGACAAGTCGAGGCAACTTAGCCTGTAGGCATTTCAAATACAGTGGGTTCAAGGGGCAGACAAGATTTTGAAATAAAGTCTTGGGGCGACCACATGGAAAAAATAGTATCCCAAAAAGTTAGTTTTATGAGGGATCACAGGTGTTATCTGGACTAGACTCCTACATCATCATCATTATCGTAATAGCAATACTTATTAATAATTACTATGTACCAGGCACAGCTCCAACTGCCCTACAATTAACTCACTGAATCCTCACAACAACCCTTATAAGGTAGCCATTATTATTTCCATTTTACAGATGAGGAAATTGAAGCAGAGAGAGGTAAATTCCCTGTGGCCACACGGCTAGCAAATATCCCTCTCTGAATTTAGGGTCTGCTTGAACACTCCCCATCATGGGAGCTCTCTAACTCCCAATGCATCCCACCCCAAGCCATGTCCTGTCTCCCCCTCCAACTGCCGTCCCCCGGGCAGTTCTGCCTCCTCAACTAACACAAGCCTCCTCGACTAACACAAGGCTATCCCACCTTCCTCTCTCCAAAGTAGCCGTGCGCATATCTGAAGGAAGCAATCAGTCCCTTAAGGCTCCTCTTCTCCAGCCTAAACAGCCCCAATTCACTCAACCGTTTCCAAAGCACCACAGCCTGAGGTCCCTCACCATCCCAGCTCAGTGACTCACATATGCTGGTTGGTTTAAGTCAGTGGAGTGGAACTGGTGACTCTCTCTTCTAGTCTTGAGCTGAGCTAATGCCTTCTACAAGCCCAGCACATTCCTTTCACCACGTAAAGCAGGGTCTGGAGGCAGAAATGGGGCCATAATCTGCTACAGGAATAGCTGGCTGGCCATGTGTCCTGGCACGTCCCCATCCTGGCAAATGGAATGCTAAAGGATCCTCATGTTCAGAGTTCCTCATTCTTACTCAGGTGGGAAGTCTGTTTCTGGCCCCCTGCCCCCAGTTCCCTCCCCTCTCCTCCTCCGCTCACCACTCTCCGCACCCCCCGAACCCCCAAGGCAGTGCTGAGAACAGGCCCTCCACTCACCATGGAGTTCATGGCGAAGTGATTGTGCTGTGTCTGGAGGTCTAGGGCATGCTGGTAGCTGACTCCGATCTCCGTATGGCTCTGAAGGAATAACTCCTTGTTGTGGCTTATCCAGTCGAACATCTAGAGGGGACAAAACAGTACAGAGTAATCAGAAGGGTCATGGGTTCAGCAGCACAAAACTTCCAGAGCTGCTGGAAGAATGAGAGCTCTCCTGCTGTGCCTAGTGAGAATCAGTCATGTTCTCAGAATGGGGCGACCACAGCCTGGTTTCCCAGGAGAGCCTCACTTTTAGCATGAGGACCCACCATCAGCCTCTGTGTTTCTCTATAGAGACTAAGGAAAAAAGAGAAAATGAGTATGAGAATCAGGGAGACGGGGAGGAAGCTGTTCACTATGTCTAGTTATTTACCCTCTGTAAAAACTTAGAAAGCCTCAAAAGGGGCCATGTGTGCTTTAAAGACAGGTGATGAGGGACAAGCTGGGAGGCTTAATCCATTCCCTCCTGCACCAGTGGAGGAGAGAAACCCTTGTGGAAGCAACGGGGCATCCTGACATGCCCCTATCCCACTTACACACTGCCCAACCACATACCTCACAATTCGAGGGTTTCTGCTATAACCCATCAGGAACCAGAGGAGGAGGATTCAAGCGTAGCATACACACAGCCTGGTGCAGTGTGCACTGAGCCCCTTTCTTCCCCTGAGCTCTGTACCCTGGTTTTCATTTAGGTTTCCACCTCTCTCCCAGGCAGCCTGCATGCTTTAAAGGGAGACGACCAGAACCCCAGTGCCAAGGAGGTCCTGATCACTCTAAAGTTTATCCTTCCTCAGGACACCAGATCTAAGCCAATCAGCATGTGACATTTCCCAGCCAATGGGATTGTCCCAGAAATAGGAACATTATCCAGTTCAGTACAAGAAAACATGAGGGGAAGTTTGCTGGAAGCTTCTGGAAAAACAGAACCCTGGTTCTGTAGATACAACTTTTCTTCCTCTGATACTGTCATTGTGACCCTGAGCCTCAAATTGTTGCAGCCATTCTGCTGGCAGCTTGAGGGTGAAGCCAATGGGTAGAGAAAGGGTGTAGCCAAAACAATGGCAGGAAATAGGCAGAGCCCTGATTGAGCCTTGCCTGATCTCCATCTTGTCTCTGGATTTCCTTAGTACCTAAGCCAAGAAATCCTTTTTACTATTCAAGCTGGTTTAAATTGGATTTTCTGCCCAGAGCAGTCAAATGATACCGCCAGGAAATGTGTGAGACTTTTGCAGAAGAAGACTGCTATAGCTGGCACTGATGCTCCATAGTTTGGGATGGGCTGAAGGCTGCAATTCAGGGAGAGCAGAGCAGAGCAGGCAGGAGCTGAACACAGGTGCAGTTTGAGATGCTGCAAAGATCACACCAGCTTTCCTGGAGGCAGAACTGCAGCCGCATTCCATTATTTCTCTTTAAATGGAAGAATGAATTCACTTTTTCAGTTACATTCAACCAACATCTTTGGGACACTGACTATGTGTCCAGCACTGTCCAAGGCAACAGAAAGGCAAAAATGACTAAAATGTGATTCTTGAGTTTAAGAGGCTTAAAGCCCAGTGTGCTAAGCAGACACAGATACAATATTAGTACAACCTGGCATATGACTTGATTAAAATGACACCTCAAAAAAAAATCTCTTGAGGTAGAGGCCAACGTGGGCTATCAAGGTAGCACAGAGGTAGCACCCACCCTTGATGGCATGGGAACAGGGAAGAGCAGAGAAGGCTTCCCAGAGGAGGTGACACCTGAGTCGAGCCTTGACTTAGGTAGGAATTAGACAGCTGAAGATGAGTGGATGTGAGCTCCAGGCCAAGGGGAGATCAAAGGGGCAGAACTGTGGGGCAGCCCAGTGTGTCTAGGGCTCTGAAAGCATCCCAGCTGTGTGTCTGGAGGCTGATGTAAGGAGTCAGGCTGACCATGGAGAGCCCTGGACACAGGCTTCAGGAAACCTGGACCATATACTATGGGCAGCAAGATGTCGGTGGAGGGTTTTAGGCTGAGCAGTGAAGTGTGATGTGAGCTTTGATAGCAGCGTGGGATGTGGATTGGAGGGGGTGGGAGGGAGCAGAGAATGGTTATGAGGCTTTATAGTAACCCTATGAGTGAGGCTGGGAACGTGGAAACCTGGCTTCGGAGAGTAGCAGTGGAGTCTGAGAAGTGGGCAGATTTGAGAGCTTCTACAAATAGGATTGAGGACTCACAATGGTTTGAGGAGAGAGTGAGGAAGAGCTTAGGAGAACAGCCAGGTTTCTCCCTGGTGCCCTGGCATGGCGCCCCAGGTCCTTGTAATAAAAGGTGCCACCACAGGTGCTACCTAAAGAGGAGGGTAACAAGCTTGGGTGGGGTGGGGAGATAGGAAGTTCTGTTTTAGATGGTTCTGTTTGAGGGGCTGAGGAGAGTTTCAGGCAGAGGTGTTCTGTGGGCAGTTAGAGTTACGTGTCTGGAGAGACAACTCACGCTTAAGTATAAAAACATCACCTTCAGAAAGCAAACGTGCATGATTTTGAGATGATACTCCCTTCTGAATTACTCAGATCACTTCTGGATACCTACGCTGATAATAAAGGAGGGACGGAAGTATCATTCATCACTTTCGAGTGTCGGAGGATGTTTCAGGCTGGGGGGTCCTGTGCGGGCAGGGTTGATATCTGCAGTGTGCACTACCCCAGGGCCACCAGCCATGGCCAGCCCCACACTCGGGCAGGGGTTTTTAACTAATTATTATTAAGGACAAGGGGAAAAAGAAGAGAGGTGCCCCAGGAGTTCAGGGGACTCTCATTCTGTAATTTTTGGTCTTTAAAATTCTGCCTCTCGGGCTGGCCCCGTGGCTTGGCGGTTGAGTGTGCCAGCTCCGCTGTTGGTGGCCCGGGTTCGGATCCTGGGCATGCACCCACGCACCGCTTCTCCAGCCATGCTGAGGCCGCGGCCCACATACAGCAACTAGAAGGATGTGCAACTATGACATACAACTATCTACTGGGGCTTTGGGGGGGAAAAAAAGGAGGAGGATTGGCAATAGATGTTAGCTCAGAGCCGGTCTTCCTCAGCAAAAAGAGGAGGATTAGCATGGATGTTAGCTCAGGGCTGATCTTCCTCACAAAAAAAAAAAAAATTCTGCCTCAACCCTATTTTAAAATAATTTCTTATCTCTTTTCCTTATTGACAAAAGAATCAATAATGTTAATGAAAATCTGAAATGCCTGAAGTCCTTGGAACTTTGATGAAAAGTGCTCACTCCATATACTTTCTTAGATATCCCTGTGGCTGAGAAATGACCATCCCTGGATTTTATGTTAAATGACTATTTAGATATGCAAATGAGCAGCAGAGTTATGTGCTACCAGCTGAATGATTAGATTGCCCGGTGCCCGGTCCCCACTGGACTACACAGCAGGACTAACCTGCTGAACTCAAGCAGGTTAGAGTCGGGAGCAATAAGAAAAGTGAGTTAAAAGACAGGCGAGAGCAGAGAGTGCGGGAGGAACTGTACATCTCGTTGAATGGGCTTCCCACAGCAGGAGGTCTGTGCTATGCCATTCCACTGGATTCCGGGGTCTACCTTGGAGCATAGGAGCTGCTCTCCAGTGGCCAGGCATTCTGGGAAAGTTCAGCTGTGCTGGAGGCAGCACTCCAAAGAGGCGATACATGTCTCTGACAGAGAGAAAAAGACCTGCTCTGGGGACCAGGTGGTCCCACGTGATATCAAGAACCAGGGTCTCTCCAAGATGGCTGTTTCCTAGGGACAGTCTCATGTCTTCTCTGGGCCCGAAGCTACTACCTAATTGTATATAATCCCTACCCTTGTGAGGCTGGCTGTCTGCAAGGGTCACCAGCATTTCTGTTGCATTCAGTGGCAACGGCTGCAGAGAGAGAATGTGTGCATGTGCACGTGCCTGGGCACGTGTGTATGTGTGCATGTATATGTGTGTGCACTCATGTCTGTGTATGTGTGCAGTCAAGTGGGATGAGGACCAGGCTTGGCTCTGTCACTAACCACCCAGGAGATTGTGGGCAAGTCTCTTCATTTCTGGGCTTCTCCTCCTTTGCAAGAGACAAGTGCTTCCAAAAACGGAGGTAAGCATCCTGGTTCACAATTGGCTCAATTTGGAAACTTATGGAATGTATTTTTTTCCATTCCAAATGAAAAGTAGTTTTATTGAGTCTTCTGGATCAGAAGGCACATTCATTGCTACAACTTACATTTCTAACTTTTGAATAGAATAATGTCAGTGAGAAAACAGGCATTGTTTGATAGCCAGAGAAAGGCAGCTTCTTAGTCTCAGCCCTGACATTTGTCTGGTGCTTTAGAGTTCAGAATGTCCATTCACATGCATCATCTCACTGCATCCATCAGGCATACTTTACAGATGGGAAACAGGTTCAGAGGTCTGGAATTCATTCATTCCACCCAAGGCACATTCACTGAGTGCCTGTTGAACCAGGCTCTTGGGACATGCTCTGTGTCCTGCATGCGGCTGTAGGACCTCCTCTGCCTGGGCTCCACCCTTTTACCCCCCAAAAGGCAGCCACCAGGGCCCTGTGGGCCTCCAGCTGAGGTAGGGTGCTGTCCCTTACATGGGGCCATTCACTCTCCAATACCCAGCCTCCTCCTCTCTCATCACCTCTGCCCCTTCAGTGTCTGGGGACGACCCATTCAAACAGTGCCACTTCTCTTCAATAAATACTTCACAAATGAATGAATGCATGAGTGAGTTGGCCACAAACTCTGGGATTGCTGATCTCCATACAAGCTGACCCTTTCTACACTCCCTTCCAGCTAGGACATTTTATGATTTGATCCATTTGAATTGGGCCCTCTGGAAGACAGGTGAACTAGAATAACCCAAAGATCTAAAGAAAAACTAAAGAAAATATCTCCACAGTGGTTTCAAACATTTTGTCTTTTTTTTTTTTTTTTGAGAAGCTACAAACGGTAAGTTCAACAAAACATAATATAACAACAAAATTCCTCCAAGAGGAAAGTTCATGCCTAAATAATGAAATTTTATCTCTTTGTTTGGAAACTAACATAGTTTTGTCTCGCAAGAAGATAAATGTTACATGTAAGCTACTTGGGTTTTTTTTTCTTTTTCATGTTTTGCTTTTAACTAAGCTAAGTAATTTTTTTATGCTGGCTAAAATTCAATGAAAATACGAAAATCTAGTTCTTAATATATAATAAATGATAAAAGAATCTATTTAAATGCAAATTAGGAAAATAAACAGAAACCTTTTTCCCCTTTTCTTATAAAGATGGGGATGGCTAAAAGGTTATTATTGTTCTGTTCTGTTGTTAATGAAGCATAAACTATTTCATAGAGCAAAAAACAAATAAGGATCTTGTGCTTATTTTCCTTCATTTGCCAAATCTAGCAATGGCATCTGATTTAGTTTTAACTTTCAAACCACCTTACCACCTACTGTTAGTATTTTACACTGTCTGTAATTATAGATTATATTGCATTTAAAGTTGCTCATATTCAGCTTTGATGAGTTAAGAGGATAGAAGAAAACCAATGGATTTTCTTTGCCTAAATATGCACAGTCCAATATCACTTGTGTCCCCTGCACCTGCTTGTACACTGCAGTGACCCACCTATAAAAGCCTGTGCCCTAAAGACCACTAACAACCTAGCACCTCTGGGAATCTGGAATGCAGTCCATTCCAGAATAAAATGTTATGTGTGTTAGAGTGTGAAGAACAGAGGCTCAAATCAGGAGACTTGGGTTCTAGTGCAGATTCTGCTGCATAAACTTTGACAAGTTAGGTTATAGGTCTGAATCTCAGTTTTCTTATCTGTAAAACGGGGATAACAACTTACACTATTTCAACCTTAGGGTAATAGTGAGATTCAAGTAAGATAAGGGTGTTATGCTTTGTTAAATGCTACATACCTGATAGATTTTAAAATCCATATAGTGAGCATATTCTATTGCACATATTTCCCCAGTTTTCATTTAGAGCACAAAACAGATGAAAGGTGTGGATTTAAAATTGCAGTCGCTTCACCTTACTGCAAAATCACCATGGGCTAATGGGAATCACACCTGCAGCTCAAACACAAACACATCCACAGCCCACCCCTCCTGGAGATGCGCCGCCGGAGTAACCACAGGGTGCTGCACAGACACGGCACAGAGACACCCCAGCATCCTCCCATTGCGTCCACCTTCACGGACACAGGGGGCCCTGTGGTGCCCTGGCCCATGCAGACTCAGAAACTCGTACACACTCGCAGGGTTATGCCCGAGGGCACTGGTGCCCTCCTGCCCTCCCTGTGTGGCCTGACCGGGCATCTCACTCCCTCCTGCCTTGTTTCAAACTCTCCCTTCCCTATTCCCTATGCCACACCCCAACTCTTTCACTATTAGAGACTCAAGCTCTTTGGCTCTTAACAGTTTTCACTCAGGAGAGACTCCTATTAAAATGCATTATTCCTGCAACCCCTCCTGGAATTAGTTTATCCTGCATACACAAACAGCTCAGTAAGAAAGCAAGGCCCTTTGTGAGCATGACCCAGGGATGAGTTCCTAAAATGAGGTGGTGGAAGAGCCCTAGACAGGAGCGAGGCCCTAAAATGAGAAGCGGGTGGGAACCAGAGGCGAATCTCACCCCCATTACAATTCTGCTTTCACATGAACCTCGGGGCACAGATCCTTGTGCAAACAGGGCAACACACAGCCTCCATGTGTGTGTTCTGGCTCAGGACACTTAAGACCCTTTAACCCTGGTTTTCAATGACCCACTCTCCTAGAACTGTGCTTTCCTGCTTTTTCCAAAGTTGGGTGAAGAGAGAGAAAAAATAAAGGACATCAGAATGTGGGCCTAGTTTCTAGGTTCCTAGAATTCCTCACCAAAGGGAGTTTAACACCTTGCCTCTTTTGTACCTGCAAAGTTTACAGGCCATGGGGAATTCAGAGTTCTGCGAGACCATCTTTACATTGGTATCTCTAGGTAGGGGAGGCAGTTGGGACTTGTGCCTGATAGACTGTAGGTGTCAATAAATATCTACTGAGGGAAAGAAGGTACTCTGGGTTCTGCCTGTTTTCCTTTAGACTTTCGGCATGTCAGCTGGCATACTTTTATATATTGTATAAAAGAGAAGCCATTTTTATCTTTCACCATAAATCCAGCTGCTCTAGGGAGGATGGCTCAGCCTGGTTACCTGGGAGACCCCATCACTGTAGCCACAGGAATCAGCCAGGATACCAAACAATTTCACCAACCAGGCTGTGTCTCTGACCTGTGGACATGCTACTGATCCCCTAGTATATTTCTTACACCTTCCATACCCAAATTCCCTAATTCCCAAATCCCAGCTCTAACATCCTAACATCTTGTTCACATCTAGAACTGTCCTGGTTTCTCTATAAAATAGGCAAATGTCCCACTGTGAGCAAAGCGTTAACAAAACCCTTTCCCCTTCTACATGACAATCTGACCTTCAGTTAACATTCCAGGTCTGTTTCCCTGGAAACAGATTAAGACAGTATCTGACAACATATTACTAAATCATGTTGTCTATGGTAAAAACAACCCGCCGATTGGTAAATTGTATCTGGATTTGAAGGACTATCAATGAACTATAAATATCTGATAGGGATACCACAACTTGGGCATCCCTCAGTGTGGTGACTCTTGTAACTGGCATGTCCATTACAGAGACACTGGAAGCGGTGCTGATGGAGCTGTTACAAGAAATATTGGCTCCTGTGGGCATGGAGTTGTTAAGCCACAGCAGCTTCTGCAGCTGCCCACCGCGGATCCAGTCTTCTTGCACTTGAGCTGTTCTGCTGCAAGAATTGTCCCGCTGGTGAGCCATGGTTCCCATCTTATGTGGTTCTAAGTAGATCAGTGCCAAAGGTGGCCCATGATAGTCTTGTAAGTCAGAATGTTTAGTAGAGTCTAAGAAGACTGCCTGTTTGTGTTGCATCCATATTTCAGAGCCAACTATACATACAGGTCATTTTCAGGGGCAGGCCACCTGATGATGAGCTTCTCCCCTCTGCTGTCACTACCTGACTGCAGGTCTCTCTCTACCTGACACTAAATCCTCTCAGGAGCACCCATGCTTTCACACATTGGCTCTCTCTTCCTTGACACATCATGTCTCATCTCAGCAGGACAAAAACAATAGAAACGCTCTAATTTTGAAAGCTCACCAACCCTCCCGTCCTACACTTGTTTATCTAAACTTGCCTCCCACTTCTCCAGCTGCCCCTTCACGACTTCCTTTCATGTTCCTCACACCTTACTGTGACAGTCTCAAGACTTGGCCCTCAGCCCTCTGCTTTTATTCATCAGGCTCTGTCCATGTGAAAATCCATCCAGGCTCACAACTTCAACAGCATGAATGGTATTTCCTAGTTCATGTGCCAAGTTCCTCCCTAGATTATCTCATGTAGTCCTTATAATAATGCTACAAAGTAGGTATTGCTCATTCCGTTTTAAACATGCTGAAAACTCAGTACAAATAAGTGAAGTAAATTGCCAAAGATCATACAGCTTCTAAGTGCTGGAGATAAATTTAGAATCTAGTCTCCATCTGAACCTAAATCCCATCCAATTTCCTCTGTCCCAGGGTACCCTCTAACCTTAACTTCCCAGATAACTGACAAGAATAAATATGTGCCAGGCTCTACACAATGAGCTTTACACACATTATCTCAATCTTCATAACAGCCCTATGAGGTAGTAGATACTATCATCACCACCTTTTTCTAGTTGAAGAAACAGATTCAAAGAGATTAAATAACTTGACCAAGGTCACATAATGAAAACTCAAATGACATATTGAAGACTCAAATCTAGTTCTTTATGACTCCCAAGTCCATGCTTTTAAACCACTATCAAAATGTCTCCCAAATACACACCTAAATTTCAGACTATTCTTAGTCATACGGTGCCTGTGGACTCAATATGAATACCCTCTTGATGTTCCACAGCATCTCCAACCTCTGTGTCTTTTCTATGAAAACTGTTACCTTCTCTTGACTTCCCACATCTTCACCTCATCCCCCAGAGCCCATTTGTTCTTTCTTTCCTCAAATAGCTCTGAAATATACCCTTTACTTTCCATTGCTGCTGCTATTCACCCCTCAGCCCCTCCTGCCTAGATTACTACAATCACTTCCTTACTGGTCTCCCTGACTCCATTTTCTCCCTGATAGCAAGCCATCCGCCCCCACCAGGGCTGTGCCAGTTCACTGCTCTAATGTGCTGCGTTGACCATGTCATTCCCTCAGTCAAAAAAACAAAAAAACCCACAAAATTATTGCTGCTGTCATCTACAATGCAAAATCCAATCTTATTCTCACAATCAAGGCCCCCCTACCTCCCCACCTGGTCCAAATCTGCCTTTCCCTACTATTTCACACCACTATCCTACACCAAGCATCCTTTCCAGCCATATTCTATTCCCTGCCATGCTCATTGCCACCCCCATATTTGTGCTCACATCCTTCCCCCCATGAAATGCTCCACGTCCAAATAGCCAAATTATTCCCCTCCTTCAAAATGCAATTGAAGTCTCACTTCCTATGATGCCTTTTTTGACAAACTGAGCCCATACTGAGTTCTCTTTTGTCCACACTCACCACTCAGTGTCTACCACAGTCATTCACAAACCTAGCCTTAATTCAGAACTATCTGAAATGTCTTCTTAAAAAATATAGTTTCTCAGGCCTACCCTTGAGATTCTCATTCAGTAAGAGCTCTCCAGGTGATTCTGATGCACTGCATTTTTATTTAAACTGTTCATGTGGAGACTTATGGTCTGTCCATGACGGGGCAGCTGGTATCAAACTTAACCCTATCATCTATAAACTAGTTGAAAGCATTGGTCAACAACAAACATAGACCAATGATCCTTGAAGAAAGGGAAACACACAATGTAAGCCCCATATTCACCCTGGATTTCTCCCTGAGGGTATTTTCCAAATTGTGGAGCAGAGACATAGGAGCTGAGCAGAGAGCAGCCATCTTGGTGGGTGTGAAAAAAAAGAGATTGGCGGTCAGGGCTGATAAGGTGGTTGGAATTTTGGTGATAGGATATTAGAGAGGAGGGAGCTGAGAAAAGGAACCTTAAAAATCTTCATTAAGGGGCTGGCCCAGTGGCACAGCAGTTAAGTTCGCATGTACCACTTCGGTGGCCCAGGGTTTGCCAGTTTGGATCCTGGGTGCGGACCTACTCACCACTCATCAAGCCATGCAGAGGCGGCGTCCCACACAGAAGAACTAGAAGGACCTACAACTAGGATATACAACTATGTACTGAGGGCTTTGGTGGGGGGTGGGAATAAAGAGGAAGATTGACAACAGATGTTAGCTCAGGGCCAATCTTCCTCAAAACAAATAAATAAAAAAATTAAAAATCTTCATTAAAATTTCCTTCAGGTCCTTGGCCAAATCCTAAGCTTTGCAAATACAAGGCAAGACTCCAGAAGGTCTAGCAGAGAACAGCTGTGGGAGGTGGAAGATATTGAGAGCCAAACAGAAATTTTAGAGGCTACACAGTGTTGGGGAAATGTTGCGAGTTCTAAATCAAACAGTGTGAAGAGACTTTGGTGAAGACACTGGGCATTGAGTTGGGATCCCAAAAAGACCAGGCTGTAGGAGTAAGAACCACATCCTAAGAACAAGGGCTATACCCTAGGATTAAAGAAAAGATGGAGGTAGATCTGTCATAGCAAAGCCTAAATGAAGGCTCGAGAGCCAGATCTACTGGTAAATTAACTGCGTCCCAGAACAAAACAACAATATTGAGAGAAAGATAACCTAATCGAGAGTCTCTACAATGTATCATCTACAGTATCCAGTATACAGTATAAATCACTAGACATATGAAGAAGTAGAGGAAAGTGATTGAAAACCAAAAATTAAAGTAGTCAATAGAAACAGACACAGAGATGAGCAGGCTATGAATCAGCAGATAAGACTTTCAAAATAACCATGATTAACATCTTAAAGAAAATAGGAGGGAAAGGGACAGAATGGATTAAAACCTAGAATACCACAACAGAGTCCAGTTTACTGTTTCTTGTAGCCAAAACATCCTGATATAAATAGTCACATGCTCTGATGCTTAGTAAAGTATTTTATTCACTTATTGAGTACCCACTGTATTCCAGACACTGAATTAGAGACTGCTGATAAAGGATCAAGATTAGAGTCTAGTGAGGGAGACAAACGTATTCAATATTCTGTCAATTTTAAGTGTGAAAAGCACTGTGAAAAGTGTATACTGTGGGCTGACAGCAGAGGAGCACCTGGTCCAACTCGGCAGAGGCAGAGGTAGGGAAAAGCATGGATGGCTTCCAGAAGGTGGCAACAGCTGAACCACATTTGAAAGACAATAGGATTTAGTCCAACGAAGATGGTGTAGATGGGAAGGGCATCTTAATGAGAGGAAAGAGCTTGAGCAAAGGCCTGGAGGCTTAAAACAGCACGGAAGAGAGGAGCTACAAAGAGCTGTAGAGCACCAAGTGAGAGGCTGTGAGAAGGGATGAAAAGAGATGGGGAAGGGCCAGGCCACAAAGGGGCAAGAGTCGAAAGGCAGAGGAACTGGGCCTTTATTCAGCGGCGCTGGGGAACAACTGAAGGGGTGTGAGACAAATTTGCTCTTAACCCTGAACCAGGTGTCTACGCTGAGGCCCCAGATAGAGAGTCATTTATCTCATTGCAAAGGGGAGTCCAAGCCAGCCCTGATTGCACAGAACAAAATCAGCTAGCACATTAAGGACTTCTCACCTACTGCGGGTTCTCCGCCTCCCCCTCCCACTCCTTTTTTCTACAAACCCTTCCAAGTCTGGGTCAGAGAAGATAAACACAAAGGGATAGAGAAAGATAACTTATGAAAGGTGCCCAGCACAGTGTATGACACATGGTAATGCTGACTGCATGCTAATTCCTTTCTACCTCCCCTGGGTTCCGACAGGATAAGCTGACAGTCACAAAAAGTAGTTGCTTTCTAATTAGAGAAACCCAGGCTGCACAACTTCATGCTAAAATCACACTCTGTCCTTGAAAATGAGCCACAGCTCAGCTCTGCCTGGAGAAGCACACGCTCGTGTTCGGCCTTAAAAGGCCGCTCTCCTCGCTCTTGCACTCCTCATGCTAACCGATGCAATGAAAAGTCTCACCAAGTCCATTATTAACATAAGTATTTTCAGACTTTAAATAAGAGTTTTTTGTGTTTTATTTCCAGTCTGTTTTCCTGGATGGGCTGAATTCCCTGCAGCACTGGCAATAGACACAGTACCCCCCTGTGGGGAAGGAATGGTCATCCAGGAGCCAGCAAGTTAAGCAGACGAGAAACAGGACCAACCAGGCCAGGAGTCAGCCCAGGCAGCCCTGGGATATTGACTCCGAATGGCCAAATTCCTTCCATCTGAACCACAGATGCTGATAAAATATTTTCAGGAATGGAGTGAGGGAATGTACTTCACCGACTTCCCAAAATGTAGACTTGAAGAGGTCAAACCCTACTTAATCCAAGCTGAGAAAATAGTGCCCAACTTTATCCCAGAGCTAAATTTAGGCATAAACTGAGATCTGGCCCTTGGCAAGTTAATTTAGATGAGCTAATGCTTGTTCCTGGCATACAGGATGCACTCAGTAAATGGTAACTATTATTGTTACTGCAAAAACGGAGTGTCTGTTGGATGTTTTCATCCAGTCCTCCCACGCATCCTAAAATGGGCTGTGCCAATCATTTGCACATCTGGGAAAAAAAATTCCACACGGGCTAAGGAGGAGATGGCTCGCCCTTTAAGAGCCCCTCTCGGAAAGAAGTGGGTAAGCGCTGTGCTGGAAGGGGTCTGTGCTGGGTGGGGTTGATCTAGAGCTGACAGAGAGAGCTGGCATTCCCCTTTTCCCCTTCTCCCCTCGTCCAGCAGCAGCTTCAGCAATCGGGCCCGAGCAGGTGAGGGACCACACGGGAGCCAGGCTCAGGCACATCCAGGAGGAGATGCTTGGTCATGCTTCCAGCATCCAGACCCTACCCAGCACAGCATACCCCACAGGAGCTCGGGAAGGACTTACAGAGTGAAGAGCCCAATCACTCCTCAAAACCCTCCATTTCTTTATCAATCTTATTCAGAGGACTAAGGTGAATTCCTATCTTCAGTTAGTGCCATTGTCCCTAAGAGGAGGGCAGAAATGCGATAACCAGATAACCCATGGTAATGTTTTTAATAATCTTCATCACCACTTCTCTCACTTTTCTGTGTCTTAAAACAAATTAAAATTTGAATTTAATTTAGTCATCCATCCTTCTTCCAAAATGTTTTGGGGATTTCTTTCCACTCTCATCCTACCGCCATCACCCTAACATGAAGGCCTTATAGTTACCTTGGCTCCCCTCCCTCCCTGACATCCAACCGGTCTCCTGGTCCCATGCTCTTTCCTTTAGAGTGTCTCCAGTGTGTGCCCCTCTCCTCTCCACTCCTGCTACCACCCCATCTGCTCACACTTGGATTAGTATAAAAAGACCAGAACTGGTCTTCCTGCCTCCTAATCTCTCCCTTGCAAGATGAAACTTGCTAAAACCCCAGTTTTTATTTTAAGTGAGAGCATTAGCGTGGCGTCCCTTGAAACCACTCAGCAGTAGGTGGTGCTCTTGTGCCAGCTCAGAGCGCTCACAAAAGTTTTGTTCCATCAGGCAGCCTAGTAAGTACAGACCGTGCCACAGTCCACTCTTTATTTGGCTCTGACTGTGTACCTCTGGGGAACACAGTTATCTAAGACATCAGCCATGACGTCCAGCAATGTGCAATATAACTGGGGGAATGAGGCCTTTGAACATAAAGCTATAATATAAGACGGGTTGGAATAGGGTCAATTTGAGGGGGATAGACAAGGGCTATAGAAAGATGCCCAGGGGAGAGAAGGACCACCTCCAATAGGGAAGAGTGGGGAGAGTAGCATCTGAGAGCTTTTGAGCTGGACTTTCAGCTAGGGTAGGGTTTCACTAGGCAGAGTGGGAGGGAGGTTGGTATAAACAAAGGGTGAGAAGGTGGGATTGCGCAAAGCAGAGAAGAGGACGTCCTGATGGTAGGGGCTGAATGCCCAAGTCCAGTCTCAGTCTCCATTCTAGGCCCTTCTGGTTTGCAGCTCCTCTTGACACCTCATGATAAGGGTCAACTCCCCAGGGAAATCTCCTAGGGCAGGACAAGTGCCACTCTGAGGTGGCACCAGTCAGCCCACCTGATCTGCATGGAGGAAACCAAACATCCCTTTTTTCTCTATACCAAGAAAAGGCATGTCTTCTCTCACCACAGCAGCAACTGTCCCCACAGCAGGGCCTTTCTTGTCCTAGAAAAGGCTCGCTAAGGATGGGCTGGAGGTGAGCCAAAGAGCAAGAGAGCGGTGTTTCTTGGTGGACATGGAATGGAGAACATGGGGGAAGAACCCTTCTGAGATTCCAGAAGAGGTAGTTAATGTAATTAATGTTCCTTTGTGCATTTTACCATGAGTTGTCTGACTCTCTCCAAGACAAGACCATGAAGCTTTGGCTCTGCTTGGGAATGATCTCAGGGAGAGCCATGGGGCACAGGGATGGGGCTGGGACAGTCGATACCCTGGAGTGGGGCTTTTCCCTGAGGAACAGTGAATACTACTGACCTGGGCACACCTAACCTGGGGCACCAAAACCTGTCAACTCAACACTTTCATACTGGAAAAGTCTCTCTATGCATACAGGTGAGAAGACATCCTCTTGTATTCACATAAGAGACAGTGCCTCTCTCTATTTTAATGAGATAACACAATTCTCTGAGTGGGCATAGCTTGGAATTTCAGACTGACTAACTTGAGCTACAAGAAGCAAGTGCACCCCCCCCACACAAAATCTGTTTGTCACTTGTGGAAATGGGATCCAATCCCTTCTCATATTTGAAAAACTGGTCTCAGGAATGCCACATTGAAGAGTTCAGAGCCTGTGTCAAATGAAAACAGGCCAGTAGAATGATGGGAGTTCATCTGGAGCAAAAAAGACTGGGACGGTCCATGAGGACTGTCTCCAAGTCATAGGAGGGCTGCCCTATGGGAGAAGGAAGAGACTAGTTCTGGGGGACTCTAGGGCAGAGCTGGGACCACAGAGTAGAAGCTCTAGGGAAGCAGATTCTGGCCTGGTGGAAGGAAGACTTTCTAACAAAGTAGGACTTTCTACAGCCTGTGTAATGATGCAACAGGCTGCCTCACAAAGCTGTGGCTTCCTCAACCCCTGAAATGCTCAGCAGAGTCTAGAAAAATGCATGTCTATCAGGGAGGCCGGAAGGGAGTTCTGCCCTGGGTAAGGAATTGACCCTTGATTCAAAGATTCTAGCATTCTAAGATGCTCCTGGCAGGACCTGAACCCTTCATCAGAACCCAGCTTTCCTTGTGTCCCCTGGTTCCTCAGGGAGTGGTGTGACTAGATTTCTGACCCCCTGTTGTAGTTCCTGGTAATTGACATGGCATGGACATCACTCACCTGGACTCCTCCCCATGGAGCCACACTGGACAGTGGAGGGTCCCAGAACCCACCCTGGCCTTTGAGGCTGCCATGCCTTTGCTCAAACTCTTCCCTTTTCCTACACCCCAACTTTGTCTGAATATTTCCGCATCTATCTTGTTCCCATAGCAGTGATAGGTACATTGGTGAAGTTTCCCCATGCAGCAACTATCTGCCGGTGCCCCCTGCTCCCACGTGCTAAGGCCTGACTCTCACTCATCTTCCAATTACATGTCCCCACCACAATATCCGGCACTTATTTAATTGGCTTATCTTCAGCAATAGCGTGATAAGATCTTGCCAACCTGATCACATGTTTCCAATTCCCTTTCCTCCTACTAGCAGCAGATCTTGTATCTAATCCTCATTGACTGGTTCCTTCTCAAGACCCCTTCCGGGTTTCTCCAGGCACCAGGTCCCTATCTCCCCTCCAGGCTATGCTGCCACAGGCTGCCCACTGTCTGCTCCAGAATCCTTGCTGGGGATGAGGGTATAGTCCCCGCCGTCCCTCCCCAGGACCTCAGAAAGCCTCCCCATGCCTCTCTTCCACTCCTGATCCCCTCTATCTACAGGGCCCAGCTCAAGTCTCTCTACAAACCTACCACCTGTTGAGCACCTACTGGGCTCCAGGCATACTAGATGCTTTATATACATTTTCTTTAATCCATACAGCAATCCTAAGCCATGTATTAAAATCTACATTTTACAGATCAAGAAACTGCTCAGAGAGGGTGAATTGGCCACAGACAGCCAATCAGCTAGCAAATGGCTGAGGTAGGATTCAAATCCAAGTCTCTGAGATTGCAAAGCCAGTGTTTTTTCTAGAAGTCTTGGCTGGGTCTTGTGGCCTGTGCCCTCTCTGCCTTCCATGGGAGGCCCGAACCACACAGGAGCTCTTCCTTAGCTCCACCCAAGGAAGGCAGCAGGACCACAAAAGGGAAGCGAAGCAACAAGTTCAGAGAGAATGGGTGCACCAAAAGCGTGGGGTAAGTATAGGCTGGAGGAGGTGCAGGGCAAGGAGAAGAAAGGTCACAAATGGGACAGGAAGTAGGTGGGGTGCAGCGAGTCGGATAGAAGGTGAAGAGGAGGAAGGAAAGTGGGTTCTTCGAAGTAAAATGCCTGGAAAGGAATTGTGAAAAAGTTCCCTACCCCAGAGACTCAATTTGTGTTTTCACTTTATAAATTATACCTGAATGTCTTTCATTCTTCAAAAAAGGGCACTTAAGACATTTCCTCCACTTCCCCTACTGGGGCAGAGCTAACATGTTTTCTTTTGTCTTGGACCATCTCACCACTCTCTCTCCCACATACAGTAGACCCCCCAACCCTAACCCTTGCCCAGTAAGCAACAGAGACCTTGATATCTAACCAGGTTCTAACCACTAGAGTGGTTACGATTTCTAAGCCATCTTCTTACAAGGTATCGGGAATCACATCAATGCTGAACCTGATTTTCCCTACACTTCCCACACTATTCCCCCATCCAGTGCCTGGGGTGGGGGGACATGGTCCCCAGCACCTAGCAGAGGACCTGACACTTAGTAGACACTCAATGTCTGTTGACAAACGAATGAATCAATGAATGTTTCTCAGTCACTTCCCTGTGCCTCACACAACTTCTATCTCTGATCAGGACCTTCTTCTTTTCCTAGCTCACCTAAATTGCTGTAGACAGAATCAGTATGGCAACCTGGGTTCTGGAAAATGTTGTTAAAATAGTGTCCATGTTCTCAGTCCCAAGGGGTCACTATGGGGTCCACAGTTCTATGGGGTCCATTTATACTCAAAGGCCATATATGCAGGCTATTCATATCTGACAACTCAGGTCTCGGCCCCTTCCATTCCTCATGAGAGACCGGGGAGGGAGCCAAGCCTCCCATGCCCAGCCTTCCTTCCAGTCCTTCCTCCGCTCTGCTCTCCACACCCACACTCCTTGTGCGGGCCTGGTGACCTCAGCATATAGTGGGGCTGAAAATACAGGAGAGGGAAGAAAGGAGAGTGAGTAAGGATGTAAGAAGGAGAAAAACAGCTTTGGGAAAAAACACACATGCAGCCTGTAGAACATTGTGACTTGGATTATTTTTGGAATCTAATGTTTCTAATGTTCAAGGGGAGGAAATGAGAAAAAGTAAGTAGAGATTCCCAGGACAAGCAGGCTGGAAATAATACAGGACACTGTGTCCTGTGTTGGGGCGGGATACAGACACACTTCCTTGCCCTGAGCCCAGTCAACAGGGGGTGGAGAGGGCGGTGGGTTAGGCCACAGTAGGAGGAGGGAGGGCAGGGACTAGAGGGCACCAGACCCTTTCTCCAAAAAAAGCAGGAAATTACAAACTGCCCAGTAAAGACCTTGCCCTACTGGCTGCCCCGAAGGTTGCAGCTCTTTGAAGCCTCCCTCCCAACACGAAGGGCTCAGGCAATTGAATCACAGAGACTTGTTGGCATGCCCCCTGGAGGCCTGTCTGGTGGCTGCCCTTTTACCAAAGCAGTAGTGAGGACAGGGATAGTTGACCCCTACCCTCCTTTCCTCCCCAGCCCTTCTAGTCATTTCCTAGGTTGCTAGCATGGGCGCCCTTTCTCCTGCAGGGCAAGGTCCAGTGTGTGTGTGTGTGTGTGTGTGTGTATGTGTGCGTGCGCGCACGCATGCATGTGTGTGTGTGTGTGTGTGTGTGTGTGTGTGTGTGTGTGTGTGTCTATGTGCTGGGGAAAGGGGAGGAGCCCCGGCCTCAGAGCAGAGGGCTTACCTTCCCTTCCTGCCTACCTGGCTCTATTCCAGGCACACCTCCCAACCTCACCAAGTCTCAGCTTTCCCATTTATAAAATGATACTCATATTCACGCCCACATAGCCTGACACACAAAGTAGATGGGAGACCAAATGATGAACCACCGATTTTGGGTGGGTCTCTGCTCTGGGTCAAAGTTTTCTATGTAAAAGGAAGGGCTGGACCAGAAAATCTCTAAGGTCACAAGTGTGAGAACACTTTAAAAACCGACATTCAAAAAATATGATGTATTAGAGTTACTACAATGGCACTTCAGTTTGACAAATGACTGTGAAGTTATGCTCACTGCTGGCTTGAGGGGCGTGGGGGGTGGAGGTGTGGCGAAGAGAAGAGGCAGTGGGCCAGTGTCCAGCAGGAAGGAGAGGCAACGCGGTTTCTCCACAACTGGCCCCACTGGTTCCATCACTCCAGGCAGGATGAGACTTTGGGTCCTGCTTTGGGTCTTGGGGAGTGATCAGAACTGTTTATACCTTGGAGGGAGAGGGCAGGAAACAGCAGTGGATACTTTGCCCAGTGACGGGGCATCCTGGGGATGTCCTGAATTGCTAATGTGGTTAACAGGACATACAAACAGCAAAACACAATAAGCACGTAACACTCAGCACAGTCTGTGCTGCCTACCGTGATGCCTTTCACCCAGTGGGCCTTGCGAATATTTTCTCACGGTGATTAACATGAAAGTAACATTATTTTGTTTGCACAGACCTCCAAGAATATCAAAATGCATAGATGTATTTTTTGGATGGACTATAGGAAGTGTTTCTGGCCCCAAGTTTGCAGAATAAGACAAATATGCTCTTAGTTATAACACAAAGCAGAAGGTGACAAGTGTCTCAGACGTAGAAGGTGCACGGGGAGGGGTGATCACATCCCCCTGGGAGAATCACTTTCCTCTGTGGCTACTTTAAGGACAAACATTGTTTTTTCAGAGACCTTTCCCCATGGTGGCTCCCTCGACCCTGACCCATCAGATATGATCCCAATTTGACCTGGGTGTCCTCTCTTGTGCCTCACTCAGGAGCACCACTCCATCTAGTGATCTTCAGGGACCCCCATGAACGCACATCATGATTGCCAACTTCTCTCAAAAATCAATTCTTGATTTTGTTCCATTAGGGATCACTAAAAATTATTTAGAGAAGTTCGTTTGGAAGACAGCATCGATGACACTTGGTGTGGTCTCAGCAGGACCTGGGTGACTAAAGAGCAGAGCATGACTGAAACGGGGCCGGGAGACGGAGGGAAGCCGATGTCTGGGGAGCAGCTATGCTGGGCCAGGCACTGTGCGGGGCACCTCCACGCAAGTCCTCCCATTTGATTCTCATAACAAACCTGGGCAGCAGCTTGGTTTTTTCTTTTTTTAAAGCAGGAAAAGACCTCAACAGATTATGGTTCTATTTGCTGAGAAAAGTTTCTTATTTTCCATCATCACCCAAGGCAACAACCCTGAAGAGAGCCAACCGTAGATATATAGGGGAGAACGAATAGCAAAAAGGCAAAAATTATTATAGAATTTTTAAGCTATAAAGGGGCTTAGCTATCATTTAGTGCGGCAAGTCTCAAAGGAGGAGGAATGGAGGCACATCTGAGTTGGGGTGGGTGGGGGTCTTTATCAAACTACTCTGGAGATGCTGATACATCCCCTTATAAGCCTATTCTCCATCACCACCACCATGACCACACACAGGCCCTGCCACCCCATTTCTCCCATCGAAAGACACTGTCACAAAGAGAGAGTATTAGACGTGAGAACAGTGCGACGTGGAATCAGAAGAAAAAAGTACTGAGCTAGCCCAAATATTCATCTTCGTTTTATTGGGAACATAATTTGGGGTCAGAGGTTAAAGATGTGCTGAAAGTCTCCCAACTGGTATGTGGCACCCCAGGACAAATCTGAACCCCCACTCAGCTCTATTTCAGCATGGACATGGCACCCATAGGTATGAATCGAATCTCACCATGCAAGAATGACCATGCAGGAAGGCATTTAAAATTAGGTTCTCCAAAGCGAGCTTTCCCACAGGTGACAAGGGGAGGGCAGGCTCGGGCAGCCACTGAGGCCAGTCCTCCCTAAGCAAATGAGAGGTATTCATCTGGGCAGATGCCTTGGTCACACAGGCAGTGGGCACCTAAATATCCTTCCAAGCGTGGGGATAAAAAAATTGTCTTGGATGTGTTCCAAGCACAGGTTTATATATGGATGCACAGGTTTATACACAACATGTTGCATAAACCAATAATAAGCACAATTCCAATACTGGAAGCCCCCACTGTCCACTCTTTTGGGGATTCTCCCACAGGAGGTGGGAATACGCACCTCCTTTCCAGAATAGCATTGGGCAAGACTTGAGTATGGCTTCCTGGCTAGACATCAGTCTAGCCCTCTTTATTCAAAAGCGAAGTAGACAAGGGTTTCTCCATCAGTTAAGTCTAGTTATGCGCTGTAGCCCTTCCAAGCACTTCTCTTTCCCTACAAAGACTGGAAGATTGTGGGCCTTCCCCAGATCAGAAGGTGGGTGGTGTGGCAGCTTCAGTATTTTCTAATGCTTATCATTGGCATCGGCACATAGATAGGCATCGTGAGGTCACAATGGCTGTCATCAGGATGACAGGATGCGTGGGAGGTAGACTTTTTGATCTCAAGGTCTCTTCTACTTTTACCATTCTAAGATGTGCCCTAGGCACCTAGGAAAGGGGAGGGGAGCTAACGAGCATCCTCCACTGATCAGCACCCACCCTTCCCTTTTCCAAGGGGACATCTCCAATGAGTCTACTTAATGACCATTAATCCCACAAACCACCCCCTAATGGAGAAGAGGCCTCACTTCTCTCTGGTAATGTGATGTGATTGCAGGGCAGACACCTTCATCACACAGGGTCCACTGCAGCTAGGGGGACAGCCAGCTATGAAATAGGGCTGCAAAGAGAGCTATAATTTGAATCTGGTTAATGAGAAGCGCCCCAGCCTGTGCTCTGTGAACATAGTGGAGGACAGGCCCATTAGTTACAGACAAGAGGGCACAGGGCCGAGGTAGTGGTGTTCATCTTGCAACAAGATGAGTTGTATGTTACTCAAATCACGCCTGAATTACCCAGACCTCCCACAAATTGCTCATTAAGGCTTTCCTGTTGTTCCTGAGCTGTAATATTCCCTCTTCTCTGAAAACTCCCCAGTCACAGAGGCTGTGCCTAGGACATTGGGGTGTGTACAGCAGACACAAATAATAAGAAACAGGAGTTTCTATGACAGCTTGCTGCTTCAGGACAGAAATTCTGGCCTACTCGTCTTTATCCAAGTGCCTTGTTTTGGGCTCATGACAGCTGCTCAACAGAAGTTTATTAAATGAATGAGTGGCCTGCTTTATGAATTATCTGTGGAACAGAGTCCTTCCTCCCTAAATGTTTAATTGGGAAAGAGAATGGCTCCCTCCCCACCACCCCCAAGACGAGCAAAGCAGGGGTCATCCCAGAGGTCAGGGGAAGTGCTGAGAGGTGGCCTCGCTCCCCAGGGCCAGCTGGTCAATGGGGCGATCACCCATTATTCAAGCCCTGGGAAAAAAGCTGTCACCTCACAGGGCCAGAGGGGAGACTCTGTGCCCACCCCTTTACAAAAACAGAAGCTGGGTGATCACCAGACTCCTCAATTCCCAAGAGCTTCCCAGATCTGGAATTAGGGCGCTGACAAGCCTCCCATCAGAAAGGAGACTAGACATGGCTCACACTGTAACTATTTCCTCACGCCCTTGTTTAGATGTGGACCCGCACACACAACCCTTACCCCAAACCGCCACCCTCCTCACCTCCTTTCAAAAACACCAAATAAGTCAAGGGCCGAGGAACTCAGTTCTGCACAGATATTTTAAATTAATCTTGAAGCAACTTAAAAGGACTGTTTTTCTCCCCTGCTCCCTGCACATTTTCTGTGGCAGCTGGGTCAAGCCTGAGCAGCATTTTCACCGCTGACTCAATAGCAAAATATTTCTGGGCTGCCCTCTTCCCATCATCCTTTCACTCCCTCTGTTTTGTTTTTGACATTCTCTCCTTTCCCCCTCTATACACACACACACACACACACGTGCACACACACTTCTTTCTAAGGTCTGAGCACACCATGGAACATGGATCCTAAACTTAGAGTCCATGCATAGAATTCAGGCATCATGTAATTGGATAGGGTAAAAAACAAGCTTTTATTTTCACTGACCTCTAACTGAAATACAGCATTCTCGTCAATTATGAATGTAGGCAACGAACTACATGAATGTTAGCAATACCTGTGCCTCTGACATCAATAGAAACACACACATTTTCATATCACATCAGAGTTGTTGCCCTGAAATATCATTTGTGCTCATCACCACCTCAAAATTATGGTAGTTATGAGACTTCAAGTAGATGTTATGATTTAACATGTTCCTAGAGAAGTCCATACGTTACTGATACTTTAAAAAATTTAACAACTGTATTTCAATAATTATTTTCTAAGCCTATACATATGGTTTTGTACATTTACAAATATTATTATCAGAAAGGGTGCAGAGTTTCACCAAATCAAAGTGGTCCACAGCACAGAAAGGTTCAGAGTCCCTGCTGCCAAATGAGCCTTAGAAGGCGGGATTTGAGATTTTCCCAGAGTCACCAGGGCATGGTCCAGGGGGCTCGGGACTAACAGGCAGTGTTCAGTGGTAGCATGAGGCAGGTCCTAGGAGCAGAGGGACAGGAGGGATATTGGATAAGAGCTTGGGTGGGCTTTGAAGACAGACAACATACTGGCTCTAACTGGCAGTGTGATCTTGGGCAAGCCACCTCATCTCTCTGAGCTTCCATTTCCTCTGTTGTAAAATAGGAATAATAACATACCAGAGGATTCTGTGAGCATGAAGGAGAGGATACGTGTATGGCAGCAATTGTTGCTTGGTTGACTGGCACTTGGCCAACTCGAGACGGTCAGCCTTCCTACCCAGGGACTTCTGTGGCTAAAGTATGTTGTTTTGGAGACAGACACTATCTGTGTCTTTTGCAAGCTTCCCATATCCTGGAGCTTCAGGGATACAGTGAAGTGCCTCAAACTCTAAAGCACTCCCAGGCAGACCTGAGTCCCCTGCCTCCCCGTCTGTCCCCGGATCACCGAAATAGGCACCCAGACCAGGCTGCAAAGCAGATTCCCTGATCCAAAGCAGAAGAGACCGCAAGTCAAAAGGAGACACTCCAGACCTTTGCAACACTCATCACAGGAGCCAAAGCACCTGCCTCTGGGGTCACAGAACAGCTGGTTTCTGGTGTCTCTCTTCACTTGGTGAGCAGTGACAGGGATTCTGCAGTCCTAGTGGTCCCTCCTGGAGCAGGCCAGGCCAGGGTCAGACCCAGGCTGCCAGTCCACTTGGCAAAGAGCCCTCAGGAAGGCCAGGGAAACTGCACGACTCCTAAGGCGGTGCAAGAAACTCCTTCACACGTCTTCCAAAACCTGGCCTAAAGGATGTTCAAAAGTTCTGTTGTAGAAAGGGGCTATGCATTCTTTAAAAATTACATATATTGATTTTCATCTGATTATAAATTACAAAAGACTGGAAAGCACAGAAAATTTATACAGCGAAATTAAAATCAACCTAAGGCCTGACCCCTGGAAATCAAAACTATTAACACTGTGGTGAATTTTCTTCCAGTTATATCTATGTTGACTCTCTCACATAAATTGGGATCATAATTATATAGAGTTTTATATCCTGATTTCATCACTGAAAAATACCTACAGACATTTTCAATATGAGCTCTTAAAAGACACAAAACCATTATATAAGACACTGTCTGTAAAACTCACAGGTTACTGAGAGATCTCACGGTATTCCTAAGGGTAGTATTGTGCATTCAAATATAAGTTATTTCCAGAAAACTGATAGGAGGAGAGCCCGTTTCACTCTTCTTAAAGTGCATATAATATTTAACTCTCTTCTTTAGCCTAGAGAGAATCTAGAAAGACACTTTTTTGTGTCCTCAGCAACGAGGCACTATATGATATTTTTCTTTTTCACTTTTTCCATATCTCCCTTGATAAGGGGAAAGCTTTGAAAATTCCCTGCTAGAAAAATGGGGTCTTCCTTGAGAAAGTGTTCAGCAGCTGAGGAAAAACTTCCAGCAAGAAGTGGTATGGCAGGAAGAGCCATGGATTTCAAATGGAAGAAAGCTGGATTCATATGTCAAGCCTGCCATTGTAGCCCCAAGATCAAAGACACCCATTTCCCTGCATCAACACAGACACCACCCCCCACCTCAAAGGATCAAAGGGTTGCACAGATTAAATAAGACTCTGTACGTGAAAGTGCTTTGTCAATAGTGAAGTACACGGCAGGACAATAACCACTAAGTCATGTTACTGTGGATAGAAACAGTATTGGTATTTTTGTTGCTTAGCTAGCTTGAACCACTCAGTGCGTGCCCTGAGAGGGGCAGTGTCCAGCACTGTATCAGTGGGGACTCTTGAGCCACACCGCACTTTCTAGTTTGGCCAAGTTATTTAGCCTTGCGGTTTCTTCATCTGTAAAATGGCATAATGATAATACATCTATTGAGATGGAGAGGATTAAAATGAGTTAATTTACACTCATGGTGCTTAGAACAGTTTGCTGTTAGTGCCCTCGATTCTGACTCCTAGCGACCCTGTGTACAGCAGAGAGGAACCCTGCCTAGTCTTTTGGTGCCATCCTCTCACCTTCCAGTGCTCTATCAGACAATGCTCTGCTGTATTCATAGGGTTTTCAAGGCCAATTTTTTCGGAAGTGGATGGTCAGGTCCTTCTCCTAGTCTGTCTTAGTCTGGAAGCTCCACTGAAACCTGTCCACCATGGGTGACCCTGCTGGTATTTGAAATGCTGGAGGCGTAGCTTTCAGCATCACAGCAACACGCAGACGCCACAGTCTGACAGCTGACAGACGGATAGTGTGGTTCCCTGACTGGGCAATGAACCCCGGGCCGCAGCAGTAAGAGCACCAAATTTTAACGCCTAGACCACCAGGGATGGCTGTTTAGAACAGTACCTTGGACATAATAAACACTACATAAGGGGAACTTTAAAAAGTCAGTGATCAATGGCCAAATATAAGATCGAAATAAATGTATACCAGCTAAAACCAGTAGGCACATTTTTTTTAAAGCTTTCCACAAAAGTATTATCATCAATCAGAAGGCTGGACTAGCCGCCTCCATCAGTTTCCCTAAAAAGTTACGCTCCCCACCCCAGCCCTGCTCGGGTTTGGCGGGCTCCCCTCCTACCTTCTCGGCATCCTGCTCGAAGAGCCGCAGCTGGAAGCACTGGTCCAGCTTGAGCTTGCGCACGTGCCACATCTGGTGCAGGTGCTGCCGGGTGGAGTGCAGCTTGTCCAGGAGGCTGGTGATCTTGGGCACCAGGCTCTGGAAGTCAGCGCTGCCCGGAATGCAGTTGCGCCCCGAGAAGCCATCGCTGCAGCGGATACACTGCAGAAGCCGCTGCCCCTCCCGGTCCAGCTCCTCCACAGGGGCCTTCAGCACCTTCTTCTTGAGCTGCGTGTGCTCATCGATGAGCCGCCGAGAGCCCTCCACATCCACAGGGAACTCCTTCCGGGCCAGCATCTCCTGCAGGTCCTCGAGGCGCGAGAGCAGGTGCACGGCGCTGTTGAAGAACTCCTCCAGGGAGAGCCGCAGCTCAATCCATTCCTCATGGTTGTAGTCCAGGGAGCCGTCAAACTCCTCCGTCAGCTGGGAGGGGTCCACCAGCTTCGTGAGGCCCTCCACGGACACCATGCTCGTCTGGGAGGGGCAGACACAGAGAGGGAGACTCAGTGATTTGGGGGCGAGAGGGGGGAAGATCCCAAGGCACCAGAAGGCAGAAGAGAGAAAGTCAAGGGGAAAGGCCAAGACAAGTCCACATAATAATGACCACAGCCTGCTTAGGAAAGGGCGAGTGGGGAGCACACGGCCCACTGGTCAGGAGCCACAAATCAGCCAGGGTCAGCAGTTTCAACAGACTGGCCGACTGGGTCAAAAAGCCTCTCCACCTGTCCACCATTTGCCATTCAAGGAAAGACTGCCTTTATGCCGCTGCTGCCCTCATCTTCCTCCTCCCCACCCCCGAGTCCACTGCAACAGGGCTACAGATGCCAGAAGCAGGAGAAGCTGGAAGAACAGACCTAGTGCCTGGGGGTCCAGTTCTCCACGGCTGTAAAACCCAGGCCCACAACCCAGGATATCATTGCGGTTGGACTAAACAGTGTGGGTCAATCCTTGGGCTGCAAGGATCACCGAATCCATCTTCTTGACTCAGGTTGGGTGGGTCCTGGCCCCGCCCCAAGACTCTCTTTTAGCAGATGCCCTTCTCTGGTACAGTGAACGTGCCAGGGCTAGGGGACAGGGAGTCTGGGCCCTCGGTTTTCTCTGTGAGCCCCCTGCAAGCTCTTGGAGAGCAGAATGTAGAATGTTTGTCTCCAGGACGAAGAGCAACAAATGACAGCACAGGCAACCACCCCAACTCATCAAGAAACATCTTTTCCTTCCCATAAGATTTCCCACTTCTCTCTCCTGGAGCAGGAGAAGCTATCAAAGAAATATCTGGATCCAGGGTCCAGCCTTACACTTACTAATTGTGTGAACTGGGGAAGCTATTTAAGTTCTCAGCCCCTCAGGCCCCTCCTCTGTGTGATGGAGATAATAACATTTTTCTCCTAGGGCTGTGCTGGAATTAAATGTGTCAGTGTGTGTAAAGCACCTAGGGCGCCCGGCGTGGAGCACGTGCTCCTTCCCTGTTAGCGCTCATTGTGATGATCTGAAGCCTGCATCATTACCGGAACCCTTAAAAGCAGTTTGTCTCTGTCTTGCTACTCTCTGAGCATCTCCTCCTCATCTCCCTTTTCCCTCTATCTCCTTCCTAAGATATAGGAAGGAGCTGCCTGTGTCTGGAACAGGGGTTCTCAAATTTGACTGCTCATTAGAATCCCTTGGGGAGTTTATAAAAACACTGATGCTCAAACCCACCCCTAGAAGTTCTGATTTAGTTGGCCTGGACTGGAGCTTGGGCATGGGTAGTTTTAAAAACTCCTAATGTGCAACCAGCGACATGAACCTCTGCTAACCTAGATCCTTGCTACTCAAAATATGGCCCTCAAACCAACAGCGTGGCATCACCTTATTAGAAATGTGGACTCTGAGGCCCCACTTAGACCTAGTGAGTCAGGGCCAGCCCCGTGGCTTAGTGGTTAGGTGTGCGCGCTCCACTGCTGGCGGCCCGGGTTCAGATCCCGGGCGCGCACGACACGCCGCTTCTCCGGCCATGCTGAGGCCGCGTCCCACGTACAGCAACTAGAAGGATGTGCAGCCATGACATACAACTATCTACTGGGGCTTCGGGGGGGAAAAAATAAAATAAAACCACATTGCTTAGACCTACTGAGTCAGAATCTGCATTTAACAAGATCTCCAGGGGACTCTGTGTCAAATTTTGAGGTCCTGTTTTACAGCACATTCTCCTTTGAATTTGGCTCAAAGTTTACCACTTCCAGGAAGCCTCCCATGATTACATTCACCAATTATCCATTAAGTGTCTGCTACCGAACAAGCCTGTACTCTCACCTCTGTATCATTAATTGCCTCAGTCTGTACTAGGCATTTCATTTGCTGTTTGTAAAGTACAATTTATAAACATTCTTCCGCACGCGAGGCCCCCATCTGTCTCCTGTACTTCTTGTTTAGGAGGCAGAGACGAGCTTGCTCAACCTGGGGTGAAGGGGGTACACGGAGATGGGAAGTGCTGGGCAGCTACACTGAAGCAAAAGTTTCAAGACTTGTTAGAAAGATTGTCTTCAGTCTTTTTAGCTTATAAATTTATAGGCTTGTTGTCACCACCTCTGTATAAACAAACCAAAAATACAACAGGGTCCCGAGAGGACTCCTAGTGTTGGGCTGGGGTGTTGGGAGAGTATGAGAGTTAACTGCTTTTATACCAAGTTGAATATCTTGTGTTATTTACACAGAATAAGAACTGCCTGCATCAGTCAGGGGATCAGGTTGTTGTGTTCAAGTCGCAGTCTATATGGGGCCACTACTCCCCACACAGGCGCTCCTGCCCCTGGGGGACAAGAGTCTGGAACGCATTGCTGCAAGATTAAGAGCAGCTCTGCCTTTCCAACATACACACGTATACAAGGTCCGTCCCCTTGCAGACGAGGGCCAGAATTTCCAGAAAGGGGAACAGCTCAGATTTGGCTTGAACAAAAGTTCCTAAATCATTGATTTAATCTGATGTGTTGCCATTAAAAATTCTCAGGGGACACACATGGCCTCTGGAAAAATCTAGTTAAAAAATAACTTGTTTTCCCTGAGTATAAAAGTTAAGACATAATTCTCGAAAGAAAACAGAAAAATACGAAAAAAATAAAAAATCACCCATAATCCGGCCACTTCCAATAAACTAAACCACAGTTAACATTTTCATGTGTTTCTCAACCTTCTTCTCCACACATATACTTAAAAAACAAATTTCAGATTATATTGCCCATACCGTTTTATAACTTGCCTTTTTAAAAATAATATATTGTGAGCATTTTTCAAGGACACAATTTTTCTAAGTACGATTTTTAGCAGCCTCATAGTATTTGTGTATTAATGTTACCAAAATTAATGGATATTTATGATACAAACTATACATGTGTGTATGTATAGATATGTGTATACATATAAATATTATATACATATACATATGTATAGTATTGCAAAAAACACTGTGATGAACATCCTTGTAGACATTTTTTGTTTAATTATAATTAGCTCTTCATCTTTTGGTTTTGTTTAATTTTTATATGAAAAATATTTTCCTAGAAGAAGAATTACTAGATCTATGGATATAAACTCTTTTTAAAGCATTTGACCCAAATTACAAAGTTGTCCCCGGAGACAACTGCTCCAATTACTGGCCAAGAGTAAACAGGATTGCCTCATGACACCGTGTACTTGGGACAATCTCGTGAGCCTCGTATTCCTCCCCAGACTCTAACTGGTTAGGCCACAGTCGCCAAGGAATCCTGAAATATCAGCCCCTGACATGTTGCATGTCGCAGGGTGGATGGAGAAGCGGAAGGGAGAAAGGTGAGAGTGGCAAAAGGGGAAGGAGACGGGGTGCTGAGAGAGGTCTGGCTCACCTCAAAGATGAATTTGGAGCTGCCAAAGTTAGTCTTCTGCTTCTGCCAGAAGTTGTCAGGTTTGATGATGAGGGCCACATGGATCTCGGCTGGAAAGGCTTCCTGCAGTGTCTTGAGGAGGGGTTTGATGAGGTCCCACTTGGAGCCCCGCATGTCGATGATGACGGTGAAGCCACGTTTGCACACGTCCTCGCTGTGGGGAGGCCAGAGGTCAAGCATGGTCACTCTGGGCAGCTGAGACTTTGGAGTACACACTCAAAAAACATCTGAAACCTGCATTCCTTTTCATCTGGACCACCCTTCCGACTTCACACCAGCTCTCCTGGCTGCCTTCCAATCCACTCAAAGTGTACTGCTCAGAGAACCTTTCCTGATTAACCCCATCTGACCAAGGGCATTCTGCCTTCTCCTGCACTTAGCAAATAACTCAGCCTTCCCTATGTCAGCTGCACTTGTTGGGATGTTCACTGTTTAGTTATTCACAATTATGCTCGATTTTCTTTTACTTTTTGTCTCCCTCTCTTGCTCCTGGGATGAATCATGTTTTCCCCATTTGAATACAAGCCGTCTAAAGACGGGCACTCTGTTACCCTTAAATCTGAGAAGAGAAGTCCTTGGCATGAGTGCTGTCCTTCCTGTGTCCATATCAGTGGTAGACACTGGTACTCTTTACCACTGAACCCAAACTGGGCCAAATAATCTTTTTCAATAAAGGGCTCTAGGCTGACTCTATCAATTGATTAGAGATGGTACACGAAGTATTAATAACATATATTCGCCACCACTGTATTTAAGATACATTACTTGTAGTTCAAAATGTACATCAACTTAAAAAAAAGCAGGGGGCTGGTCCTGTGGCATAGTGGTTAAATTCAGCACGCTCCACTTCAGCGGCCTGGGTTCATGGGTTCATATCCCAGGCACGGACCTACACCACTCATCAGTCATGCTGTGCTGCCAACCCACACACAAAATAGAGGAAGACTGGCACAGATGTTAGCTCAGGGCTAATCTTCCTCAGCCAAAAAAAAAAAAAAACATCAGGTTGCTGAGCCATGCTGATTACTCTTAGATGGCCAAGGTGGCACTGATTAGAAAGGGAGATGCAGTCCAGTTGTCTTATGTGCTTCCCTTGTAAGAGTCAGGGTGTAAAAAGGCACATTTCTGGAAGTTAAGAGAGGGGAAACTACTCTTGAAATCAAGGCCAGATGCAGTGACAGTGACCATTGCAAAAACCAAAAACTAATCACGCTAAGTGAATCAAGATGTTGCTATATAACTTACTAAGTAGCAAAGTTTAAACACTTGGACTTTATAATTCCTAGGAATTGAAAGAAAAAAAATGAAGGTCTAAACAGTTATAATATCTTGGTTTGGAAGAAAGTCTATGTTTTGGTTGTTAGGGGTCTTTCCTTCCATCCTCCTTGGTTTATTTAACCTATGTATTTATTTTATAACTCAAAATAGACTTTGGTTAATTCACATTTTTACATAAAAACTGGTCTAGTATTTCCTTAGGGTGTTTCACTTAGTTTTCTATTTCCCAGATTGTACTTGCACGCTGCATGACCCACAGATGTGCACCATCACATAACACTCGCTTATAGCTACTGGAGGTAAGGCCACAGTTGGAGGATTTAGGCCACAAAAGGAAACAAAACCCCTTTTCAGACTTCACTCTCAAATCTCAACCGGTGATGAGAATGTCACAGATGAGTGAAGAGACCACAGCTCCTGTGATTGTGTGAATGTCTCAGGCATAGGCAGCTTCCTCAGGCCTCCCAATTAGACAGGAAACTCCCCAGGCAAGGAGATTCTTTCCATTTCTTCTTGTTGCTACAAAGGACTAGAGTCAGCATGAGAGGAAGGCTGAGTCTTTTGTTTCTCCCCGAATCCTGCATCCCACAGGAAAAGAACTGCCTCTTCTCCTTCTCTGACACATACTGAGTCAACAAGTAGCCAGAATCTTCCATAAATAATTGTCTGAAAGCAATGTGACTTCTTAAATTAGGGAATTTCTTTCCCATTATAAAAGAAACACCTGCTAATTACAGAAAAGTTAAAATATTCAAGAATCTATATAAAAGATACTAACGATAGAAACATATAATATTCTGGCCTATTTCCTTCCCATCTTTTTTGTGTGTGTAATTTTCATACCATATAGTGTTCTACTTTTCACTGTAACATAGAGTTTTTTCTCATGTCTAAAATTTCTTTGAAACTGTTACATTTAATGACACATAGTCCATCTTATACCTATACCTAACTTATTTGATCATCCTCATTATTGCTTTACAGAAAGGCATATCAGCTTCTTTTTTCCTTGTTTTTCCAAGTATTTACTAATTAAAAATACTTATTCTTTGTAGAAAATTTGAAAAATACAGAAGTTGAAACAAAAAAGAAAAAAGGCATCACTCAATTCCCTGTTGAAGCCACTCACTGTTAACACTGGTATTTTGCCTTTCTGTTTTATTTCCATTCTTTTTCCAAGTTAAAGACTAATGGTAATGTTTTTCTCTCTTTTTATTTTTTTATTGATGTTTTAATAGTTTATAACATTGTGAAATTTTGGGTTGTATATTTTTGTTTGTCCATCACCATATATATGTCTCCCTTTACCCCTTGTGCCCACCCCCCCACCCCCATGGGCATATCAACTTTTATGTCCACCAGCAACGCATGAGAGCACCCCCTACCTATATCCTCATCAGTACTCGTTATTGAATTTTAAAAATATTTGCCCATTTTTTAGGAAAAATATTGCATTACATTTAAATTTGCATTTCTTTGATTACTTGCTATAACTTATTGGCCTGTAAGTATTTCTTCTGTCAGTTACCTGATCAGTTCTTTCATCCTTTTTCTACTAGGGTTTAATGGCTTTCCTCATTGAGCTTAGTTTCGTTTAGCTTGACTCACATTGGTTGCGTGTCCACTGATGTTAGGCACTGCAAGGTAATGTGGGTCTTGCCTTTCCTTAGCGATGCCTCATTTCCTTGTGTACCTGCTCCTCAGCTCCATCCCTGTTATTGTACTTAGACTGACATGAGAAATCTCCATCCTTAACAACAAATAGTCAGTGTTGCTACCAAGACCTGGAGTTTGACTATCCCAGCATCTAAATGTGGTGGTCAATAGCAGGTTACAATATTAACTAATTATTTCTATTAACTAATAACTATTAACAAATAATTTCTATTAGCTAATAATTTCTGACAACTAAAAGTAGAAATCAGGTACTAATATTCTCCAGGAAGTCCTCCCTAACTCAGGAGGTGGGGAAAGAGGCCTAGGGGCTTAATGCTGAGAGCTAATCTAATTGGCATCTTTCTGTGAAAACAGCCTGATCTCCCAAGGTGCTCTGTGTGTTTGGTTTCATAGAAGGAGCAGAGCCAGGGGAGGGAAAAGAATTTTTTACCAGTGCTTATTCTAAACCAGGATTGTGGCTGGGCACTTGACATGCAATATTTCATTTTATCCTCACAATACCTTACAAGGATGGTAATCTCCACGAAGAGAGGATGAAACCGAGGCACAGAACTTGCTGAAGGTCACATGACTAGAAAGTGGCTAAGCTGATAATCAGAACCAGGACTGCCGATCATAATAAAGCCCACGCTGGGGTCGCTATCACATTACACCCACCACAGCACCACGGTGTGCGGTGTTTTTGTGATTGGAGGTGGGAGTTAAGGGTCAGCAATGAGGGGATTAGGTTAGGGAGCTCATGGGAGATGGGGGAAATTAGGGCAAGGAGTCTAAGTGGATGACTTCCATTCTGCAGTCTGTGCAAAATCACAGAATCACAGAAGCAAAGGAGCAGGGCATATTGAGAAAGTTCAAGTAATTCACTTTGGTTTACGCATGTGAGGAAGAGAAAAAGTGATGAGGAGTGCTGCCCTGAGTGCCTTCGAACGCCCTGTTCCAGGCTCTGACCCTCCTTTTGCACCGCCATCCCCCTCAAGCCCGGGGCCAAGGAGACTTGCCCAAATAGAGTCCATGCTGTACCTCTCCCTTGTGGACCAATCTCCTAGTACCTAAGACCCTAAAATTCTCTGCCCAAAGGGCCCTTAGCCTACTTCTTGGGCGCTTGTGTACCTCTTTCCCAGGTCCAATCCCCCAAGGGCAAGTAAGACCACCAGTATGAGCACCCCTAGGCTTGAGGGGTGGCAAAGGGCTGCTATTTGCAAGGATGTGGTGAAAACATGGATATGTCAGCTGGAGTGTCCACATGCATGCATGCGACAGTGGAAGACAGAGTTGGGCAGTGGGCAGAGAAGGGAAGCAGAGCAGGGGCTTGGGGCTGGCCTCCCTCTGCTGCTAAGTTCTGGCATGGAACTCAGTCCAACAAGTCTAAATTTGAAGATGTCCTCCTAGATCACTATGAAGATATATCTGTCAAGGTGGAAGAGTAGAACATGTTTTATTTAACAGGTTATTAGCATGCTATATTAATTTTCAATATTTAGACATAGGGTATATGGGTTTCCATTTGTAGTCTTGCCCCGGGCATCACAATGTTACAAGCAGGCCTTCCACAGAAGAGGCAGGAGTGGAAGACACGTCTTGTCCCATGGCAGGAGCACTGGATTCATCCTAAGGACAATAAGGAACCACTGAAAGTTGTACTTCAGGAAAGGAACGTGATCAGGTGATTTGGAGATTACTCCAGAGCTGTGCAGAGGGAGGGTAAAGTGGGGTCAGCCACAAGGAGTGGTGAAAGCAGAGAAACCACCACCTTTAGATCTTTGCTAAAATGCCTCCTAAGTGAAGTCTTCCTTGGGCCACCCTGTGTAAAGCTGCAGCTGTCACCTAGCACTCACTACCTCCCTTCTCTGATTTATTTTTCTCCTTAGCACTTAGTACCATCTAGATCACATAATTACTTATTTATTGTCCATCTTCCCTCCCTAGGAAGTAACCTCAATGAGGGCAGGGATTTTGTATTCATTTCACTGCTGGATTCCCAGTGCCTAGTACAGTGCCTGGTGTATGCTAAGACACGATCCACTGAGTAAGTAGAGATAGCAGTCAAGGGTATGGAATCTAGAACCACCCATCCGTGATCTGAATTCCGGCTCCATCATTTACTTATTGAGGAACCTTAGGCAAGTTGCTTTTAACCTATATGTCTCAGTTCCTTCACTGTAAAACATGAATAATAGTAACTACATTACAGGGTTATTTTAAAGGTTAAGTTTGTTAATACACATAAAGCATGTACGATGGTGCAGACACATAGTCTGTACTAGGTAGGTCTTAGCTGCTGTAGGAGATGTTGTTAGTTTCCCACCCAGGGCCCCTTAATTGACCAATGTGCCCCCAGCTCCAAGAGTGTTATAGCCATCAGTTTATAACTGCAATCATCTTTGGAGACTTGCCTTTGGCTGATGGCCTCCACTTCTCCAAGAGACACCTGAGCAGTTATACCCCTACTCCAGGGGGGCCAGTGCCTCTCGTATACAGCGGTGCCAAAGCTCTGACCCTTTACCTCAAGGCAGAGTAACTCTGAAGTGTAAATTATGAGCCTTCTCATTCCCCCAGTCAGTCTCCGGCTAGACTTTATCTGAGACCACATCCTTGCTCCGTGCCTCTCCTTCCCTACTCTGCTTCTCCTTTACAAGTTTTTCCTGAAGAGAACGCCCTTAATAAATCATTTGCACCTGAATCCCTATCTCAAACACAGCCTAAGGCATACATATAAGAATTTCATACATATATGAAATTCTGAAGGCAATTTGTTAAGTGGTCTGGAGATTAAAAGAGAAATCTGGGTTGCAAATTTGACTTTGGAGTCACATCGTGCCTGGCACAGAGTAGGTGTTCAATGACATTTGCTAAGTGAATAAACCCATGAACAGTGATAGTAGATATACACAGAAATGTGTAAGATCACCCAATGAAAACGAGTAAGATGAAAAGAATCATCATCTGAGTCAAGGATAGAACTGATGGGACTATCAATGTTTAAGAGATTGGAGAAGAAAGTAGATGAGCCTGGGGGAAAAAAATGCAGAGAGGTTAGAGAAAACCAGGAGAGGAGTGAAGTCAAAGCAATCAGGGAGGAGAGGATTTCAAGGAGGAGCTACAGTGTCAAATACGGCAGAGAGGCAGGCCGTTAGCTGAGATCAGAACTATCACATTCAGCAACTACAAGGCCTGGCCCCATTGGTCAGGGCAGTTTCAGTGGGGTGCTAGGGCAGGAAACGGGTGCAGCAGGGAAGCAGTCTTCCTAGTTGATCTCTGGGATGATTAGAGGAAATGTCAAAATCATCAGAGGTTGTTTTTGCTGCACTGCTATCCCCTGGCCCTGCCTCCTCAACTCCGGAAATAACCAGGGTCTCTGCACACTGCTTTCTGGCTGCCCTGAGCCCCATGTGTCTCCCCAGTCTGGCTCTTCCCCAAGCCTCCATGCCCCCAGACCTCTTTTCCTGTCACTTAAAGGAAACGGCTGGGGAGCAGTTTGAGCAAACCAATTTACACTGGAATATAACTAACAGGTAGCCTTCCTTTTCCCTTTAGGAGATTTACCTTTCAATGATATTTATTAGCCCAAATTAAATTTTCAGGGGCAGAATTTTGCATTATGTATTGTGAGGATGGGGACATAGAAGGGTGAAGTTTGTAGCAGCAAGCCTTTAAATCCACTAAGGAGGGGAATGGAGGGTGAGCGACCCCTCACCTTTTCCCACCTCCCTACTTTAGAGGGAGAACACAGCCATGGCTCCATCCCCCCTGCCCCACTAGTTTTCCATCTGGGGCTTGAGACCTGGACCCCCTTGGCCAACTTCTTTATCACCCTTTGTGATAAATTCAGTCCCTTCAAACGGAGCTGTGAGCTGTTTCATAGACTCCCAGGGGCTCTCAGGCCCAGGACATGAACATACACTGAACGGCCGGATGATTGATCAGATGTTTCTTGTACTCAGTTCTAGACCATTTACTCGCGTTCATTACATGTCACAGGGGCTATTTTCACTCGGCAAGCCTGTGCCGTCTCAAAAAGCACCATTTATGCCAATGCTTCGCAAACTTCAGTAGCTTTTATTACCGCCTAGGACACTTGTTTAAAAATACTGATTTCAGGGAGCTCTTTCAGATATTCTGATGAAAATCCGTCTGGGATGAGGCCCAGGAGTCTCCCCAGGCGACCCAAGGACACCACCTAGACTGTCTTAGGTGTGGTTTTTGAGAGTTTAATGTTACTCACTTGTCTAAATCAGATCAGGATAGGCATTAATCAACAGCAGATCACACACCTATGCAGTCAGAACAATGTCTGCTAGGTGAACCAACAGCTATGTTATACAGGAGCCTGTCAAAATGTTCTTGGGTTTCTCTCTCCATAGCCTCATGCTCTCTCAGATGGAGCCATTTATTGCAAGCACAGGCTGGGAGGATTTCGGTCCTTGCAGTGCATTTCTCTGGTTCTTTTTGCAAACACTGAGCTCCTCCTCTCTTGGCCTAGGGAAGCGTTCCCTGAAGGGCCTGGTGGCTGCCCTCCCAGTGTAGCTGTCTGTGCTCAACCAGACACCTGCTGGAGATCTGCCTTGCTGGTCTCCCCTCTCTACTTATAAACTGCCATGAAATCACTAGGGGGTTTCTGCTTCTTATCACACACCTGACCTGGCAGCCTCATCTCAAACTTCTGGGCAAGTCCTGGGTGTCTCTCTGGGTCCCCGTAGGTCCTGCCTACATGATGCCCCCAGAGTCGTCTCTTGACCCAGTGGGCTGTGAACTCTGTGAGCTCCTGATTGGTCCCGGTGTGGAGGGCCTCAGTGGTGGGCGGTGGGGAACCAACAAAGAGAGGCATGTCACCACCGACCCTTTGCACTCCTGGTGGCCCCTCCCATGCCTAGCAGAGATCACAATTCAGGAGTCCACTATTGAACCCAGTCTCCCAAAGTGGTTTTATCAGACAGATGTTATTGTTGTTTGTAATACTTTCAAATGTCTCTGGAGGAGGCTTAACCTCTCCATTCTCCAAGCCACCCCCAGCTCATTCACATACTCACATGACCCTCTGCTTGTTGGCTTTTGGATTTGCCTCCTCTGTCTTAGCTGCTGCTATTATCCCAGCCCTGCTTCACACATTAGAAGACTCAATGGCCTTAGCTCGGGGAGCAGGGAATAAGGTATCAGTGGTCCAAGCCAAGGGCTCTAGGACCTGGACAGCAGGGCCAAGCACCTGTTGGTGACAACTCCAGTCCAGGGCTTCACCCTGGGTTACAGGTGTGGCCTCAGGGAGCCAAGTGCCACTTCCTCCCAATCTCTGCTCCCTCAACTCCTCCCCAGGTCCCTGGCCGAGTGAAGCCCAGACCGTCCCACTGGATTCCATCCTGGCACATCACTGAACCACCCTGAATACCTCCCATTATCACCTGGCTAAAGGGTCGGATTCAAATGCCACCTTCTCCCTGGGGTCTTCCCTGATCCCTCTCTCAGAGAGCTCTCCCCTTTGCTAGAACAGACAACATATTACCCATGCCTCTCTCAACTTCCTTATTCGTGTCCTTCTGTATGAGACTTCGGCCTTTTGTCCCTGCACACACTCATGCTTGCCCACCCCGACCCCATCTTTGCCTAGATAACTTCTACTCACATTTCAAAGCTCAACTCACATGCTTCTTCCTCCAAGAAGTCTTCTCTTCCTGCTACACCCCCTCCCCACCCTACGCCATCCTCTGGCATAAGGGTTCTTCCATGCATTGCCATGACCTTGTGCTCTCTCTGCATGGCAGCTGTCATACGTGGGGTAACCAGAGCCAGACTCTGGCTGCTCACTTCCTGTATCCCTTACAGAGATTTATATGGCTTCAAAATGAGAGCCTAGTTATAAAGGTGCTTCATAAATAATATGGTGTCATATAAATATATTATCCATTAATTCGTTAATTTATTCACCCGAAAAATATCTACTGAGTGCTTACTTTGTGGTTGCCCAGTGATAGGCACTAGGGATATAAATGTAGACAAAACAGAAACATGAAGGCTACATCCTAGGAGCAGAGGTGAACAGAAGACAGTAGCTAGATTAATAGAATAAATGCAGATTGTGGTAAATCTTAAGAACTTATCAGGTCAGGACAGGCCACTATCAGGAGCTGACATTTAAGCAGACACTAAAACTATGAGAAGGAGCTAGTTAAGGGAACACTGTAGACAGAATAACGCAGGTGGCGGGAACAGCATGTGCAAAGGCCCTGAGGAGGAAAAGAGCCTGTGTGCTGGCTGCACCTTCGTTACAGGGAGGAAGCAGAGGTAGCGAAGTTCAGTAAGGAAGTAGGGGACCAGCAGCGAGATCTGGGCTGGAGCTCTACATCGTGAGGACCTCAAAACCTCAAGCTGGAAAGAAATATAAAATGAGAGCCAAATGACTGAAACTTGGAGCAGTTGTTTTTGATAAAAATGGGATATATACATGTATTAATGATAAAAGCTAATTTCATTGAGCACATGAGAATCTACATATGCTAAGCATTTTATATGCATTGTCTTAGTTATTCCTCACATGCAACTCCCAAGTAGCTGCTATTATTATCCCATCCTACAGTTAAGGAAACTGAGGCCCAGAGAGGTTGAGTAACTTGCTTAAAGTCACCAGGAAGAGGTAAAATCAGTATTTGATTCTGGTGTGTTTGATTCCAGTATCTGTCATGCTCCCTTGCCTCAGAGAGACGCAGAACACTTGAGCTTGAAGAAACTTGAATGCTTACTCCTGCTAATCCTTCATTTTAGAGCTGAGGCAGCAAGTCCCGGAGGAGAGAAGTGACTTGCTCAGGGTCACACAGTCGGGTGGATGCTTTGGCCATCTGGGCCAGACATCCAGGTGTCAATCTCCCTGCTTCAGGTCTTCTATTAAGCCACGAGAACTCTGGAACTGAGAGGAAGAAAGATCCTCTGAGACACCAGATAATCTGGTTTGGAGGCCCAGGGTGTCCTGTGCTGAGAACTAAAGCTCCTTCCCCAGGAATGAGGACCATCCTGTCATGGTTTCCACCATTCTCCGGCACCAGAGATGGCCTGACCCCATCTGCCCCAGCTCCTGTGATGCCACCTGAGATTTACCCCATATCTATGAATGTCCGGCAGATTCTCACTTGAAACAGCTGCTGGAACAAATATTACATCAATCCATCCTGATGGCAGGTGGGGAGCAGAGACTGCAACGAGCACCACCCCAGCAGACCAGGTGAGGGGGCGGCAAGGATGTCTGCCTAGTGTGCGCTGCTGGGAGCTTTCAGTTGGTGCTTGTCGTGGGGTGTCAGAATCCTAGTGCGGGGGCCCGGGAAGGTCCAGGACTGGGCTGTGATGGAGCAGAAGTAACTTTTGAATCAGACCTATTCACTAAGTTGTCCAGGGAAGGTGACAAATTGAACACTGCGGTAGAAGGACAGACTGGTCACTGAAGAGTGAGTGTCAGAGAGGAAGGACAAGGCAAGTGAAGGACGTCCTGTTTCATGAGGGCGGCACAGCCCTGCCACACACAGCTCTGGCCCGGTAGGTGCAAGCAGGACTAGCAGTGCAGGAGGATCTGGAGGGATGACTGGAGAAGTCTGACCTGCGGTGCGTGGACAGGCTTCACCACCTGGAGACAGTTCACCACGAGCAGACAGAAACCAGCAAAGGGAGGAAGGAAGAGTAGCCCCCGCAAGTCACCCACTTCACACTTTCCCTAGAACAGTGTGGTACTCATGTCTCCCTGAAATCATTTCATGAACTAAATTCTCCTTTCAGAATTTGAGGAGAATTTAGTTCAGAATTTGGAGTTCTGCAGAGAAAACAATTCCCCTGACCCATTTGTGCCGGGGTTCTCACGCCATTCTCATGCCGTGAGAGTCTCTGGCTGTAGGATCTGGATTTTGTTTAGAATATTGTCCATCACTCTGATCTGTGTCAACCTGTCTTCTGCCCCTTATTGCTAGTCTAATAGCAGCTCTCGGCTGATTGCCCCAAATCACACCTCACTCACTTTCTTAAACAACCAGAAATCAGCAGGTCTTAAAGAAAAGTGTTATAGACACATTAGCACCTGCTTTCAGCTTTCTAATTGGTATAATCAGAAGCAGTAAAAAGAACACTGGGGGAGGCAGTGCCCTATA